>NW_028276459.1:0-165440 GCF_052056855.1 Sturnus vulgaris | reverse complement strand
TAACACGCTGTTGGGCAGAGCTGCAACTGACCGCTGGAGTTCAGCTCTCGCCGGACGGCAGAAGGCGAAGAACGAAGGCGCTTGCGAGCGGCGCAGTGCAGCGAAGAGCTCTCCGAATTCGCCGCTAGCTCCACGGTCCTTCTCAGCTGCGAGTAGCAGCGCTCGCAGTACACAGAGCTTCGCAAGGCCCGAAGAGCCGGAGGGAAGTATCGCACACGCAAATGTGCCAGGACAGAGACGTGTTCTACGTTGTCCCCTCTCGTCGTGCAGTTTGTGCCTCTGCTGCTTCTGCTGTTAGGAATCGCTCCTTGAAAGGCGAGCGAGAGCGTCCTTCCGGGTGCATTGCACTGAGTCGAGTGCTCGCTCGGGACTTTGCTCTCGGGTCCAAGGCAAGAGGGCGTGCTTGCCCGCAGAACCGAGAACACGCTGTTGGGCAGAGCTGCAACTGACCGCTGGAGTTCAGCTCTCGCCGGACGGCAGAAGGCGAAGAACGAAGCCGCTTGCGAGCGGCGCAGTGCAGCGAAGAGCTCTCCGAATTCGCCGCTAGCTCCACGGTCCTTCTCAGCTGCGAGTAGCAGCGCTCGCAGTACGCAGAGCTTCGCAAGAACCGAAGACCCGGAGGGAAGTATCGCACACGAAAATGTGCCAGGACAGAGACGTGTTCTACGTTGTCCCTTCTCGTCGTGCAGTTTGTGCCTCTGCTGCTTCTGCTGTTAGGAATCGCTCCTTGAAAGGCGAGCGAGAGCGTCCTTCCGGGTGCATTGCACTGAGTCGAGAGCTCGCTCGGGACTTTGCTCTCGGGGCCAAGGCAAGAGGGCGTGCTTGCCCGCAGAACCGAGAACACGCTGTTGGGCAGAGCTGCAACTGACCGCTGGAGTTCAGCTCTCGCCGGACGGCAGAAGGCGAAGAACGAAGGCGCTTGCGAGCGGCGCAGTGCAGCGAAGAGCTCTCCGAATTCGCCGCTAGCTCCACGGTCCTTCTCAGCTGCGAGTAGCAGCGCTCGCAGTACACAGAGCTTCGCAAGGCCCGAAGAGCCGGAGGGAAGTATCGCACACGCAAATGTGCCAGGACAGAGACGTGTTCTACGTTGTCCCCTCTCGTCGTGCAGTTTGTGCCTCTGCTGCTTCTGCTGTTAGGAATCGCTCCTTGAAAGGCGAGCGAGAGCGTCCTTCCGGGTGCATTGCACTGAGTCGAGTGCTCGCTCGCGACTTTGCTCTCGGGTCCAAGGCAAGAGGGCGTGCTTGCCCGCAGAACCGAGAACACGCTGTTGGGCAGAGCTGCAACTGACCGCTGGAGTTCAGCTCTCGCCGGACGGCAGAAGGCGAAGAACGAAGCCGCTTGCGAGCGGCGCAGTGCAGCGAAGAGCTCTCCGAATTCGCCGCTAGCTCCACGGTCCTTCTCAGCTGCGAGTAGCAGCGCTCGCAGTACACAGAGCTTCGCAAGGCCCGAAGACCCGGAGGGAAGTATCGCACACGCAAATGTGCCAGGACAGAGACGTGTTCTACGTTGTCCCCTCTCGTCGTGCAGTTTGTGCCTCTGCTGCTTCTGCTGTTAGGAATCGCTCCTTGAAAGGCGAGCGAGAGCGTCCTTCCGGGTGCATTGCACTGAGTCGAGAGCTCGCTCGGGACTTTGCTCTCGCGGCCAAGGCAAGAGGGCGTGCTTGCCCGCAGAACCGAGAACACGCTGTTGGGCAGAGCTGCAACTGACCGCTGGAGTTCAGCTCTCGCCGGACGGCAGAAGGCGAAGAACGAAGCCGCTTGCGAGCGGCGCAGTGCAGCGAAGAGCTCTCCGAATTCGCCGCTAGCTCCACGGTCCTTCTCAGCTGCGAGTAGCAGCGCTCGCAGTACACAGAGCTTCGCAAGGCCCGAAGACCCGGAGGGAAGTATCGCACACGCAAATGTGCCAGGACAGAGACGTGTTCTACGGTGTCCCCTCTCGTCGTGCAGTTTGTGCCTCTGCTGCTTCTGCTGTTAGGAATCGCTCCTTGAAAGGCGAGCGAGAGCGTCCTTCCGGGTGCATTGCACTGAGTCGAGTGCTCGCTCGGGACTTTGCTCTCGGGGCCAAGGCAAGAGGGCGTGCTTGCCCGCAGAACCGAGAACACGCTGTTGGGCAGAGCTGCAACTGACCGCTGGAGTTCAGCTCTCGCCGGACGGCAGAAGGCGAAGAACGAAGCCGCTTGCGAGCGGCGCAGTGCAGCGAAGAGCTCTCCGAATTCGCCGCTAGCTCCACGGTCCTTCTCAGCTGCGAGTAGCAGCGCTCGCAGTACACAGAGCTTCGCAAGACCCGAAGAGCCGGAGGGAAGTATCGCACACGAAAATGTGCCAGGACAGAGACGTGTTCTACGTTGTCCCTTCTCGTCGTGCAGTTTGTGCCTCTGCTGCTTCTGCTGTTAGGAATCGCTCCTTGAAAGGCGAGCGAGAGCGTCCTTCCGGGTGCATTGCACTGAGTCGAGTGCTCGCTCGGGACTTTGCTCTCGCGGCCAAGGCAAGAGGGCGTGCTTGCCCGCAGAACCGAGAACACGCTGTTGGGCAGAGCTGCAACTGACCGCTGGAGTTCAGCTCTCGCCGGACGGCAGAAGGCGAAGAACGAAGCCGCTTGCGAGCGGCGCAGTGCAGCGAAGAGCTCTCCGAATTCGCCGCTAGCTCCACGGTCCTTCTCAGCTGCGAGTAGCAGCGCTCGCAGTACGCAGAGCTTCGCAAGGCCCGAAGAGCCGGAGGGAAGTATCGCACACGCAAATGTGCCAGGACAGAGACGTGTTCTACGTTGTCCCCTCTCGTCGTGCAGTTTGTGCCCTGCTGCTTCTGCTGTTAGGAATCGCTCCTTGAAAGGCGAGCGAGAGCGTCCTTCCGGGTGCATTGCACTGAGTCGAGTGCTCGCTCGGGACTTTGCTCTCGGGTCCAAGGCAAGAGGGCGTGCTTGCCCGCAGAACCGAGAACACGCTGTTGGGCAGAGCTGCAACTGACCGCTGGAGTTCAGCTCTCGCCGGACGGCAGAAGGCGAAGAACGAAGGCGCTTGCGAGCGGCGCAGTGCAGCGAAGAGCTCTCCGAATTCGCCGCTAGCTCCACGGTCCTTCTCAGCTGCGAGTAGCAGCGCTCGCAGTACGCAGAGCTTCGCAAGGCCCGAAGAGCCGGAGGGAAGTATCGCACACGCAAATGTGCCAGGACAGAGACGTGTTCTACGTTGTCCCCTCTCGTCGTGCAGTTTGTGCCTCTGCTGCTTCTGCTGTTAGGAATCGCTCCTTGAAAGGCGAGCGAGAGCGTCCTTCCGGGTGCATTGCACTGAGTCGAGTGCTCGCTCTGGACTTTGCTCTCGGGGCCAAGGCAAGAGGGCGTGCTTGCCCGCAGAACCGAGAACACGCTGTTGGGCAGAGCTGCAACTGACCGCTGGAGTTCAGCTCTCGCCGGACGGCAGAAGGGAAGAACGAAGCCGCTTGCGAGCGGCGCAGTGCAGCGAAGAGCTCTCCGAATTCGCCGCTAGCTCCACGGTCCTTCTCAGCTGCTAGTAGCAGCGCTCGCAGTACACAGAGCTTCGCAAGGCCCGAAGAGCCGGAGGGAAGTATCGCACACGCAAATGTGCCAGGACAGAGACGTGTTCTACGTTGTCCCCTCTCGTCGTGCAGTTTGTGCCTCTGCTGCTTCTGCTGTTAGGAATCGCTCCTTGAAAGGCGAGCGAGAGCGTCCTTCCGGGTGCATTGCACTGAGTCGAGTGCTCGCTCGGGACTTTGCTCTCGGGGCCAAGGCAAGAGGGCGTGCTTCCCCCAGAACCGAGAACACGCTGTTGGGCAGAGCTGCAACAGACCGCTGGAGTTCAGCTCTCGCCGGACGGCAGAAGGCGAAGAACGAAGGCGCTTGCGAGCGGCGCAGTGCAGCGAAGAGCTCTCCGAATTCGCCGCTAGCTCCACGGTCCTTCTCAGCTGCGAGTAGCAGCGCTCGCAGTACACAGAGCTTCGCAAGGCCCGAAGAGCCGGAGGGAAGTATCGCACACGAAAATGTGCCAGGACAGAGACGTGTTCTACGGTGTCCCTTCTCGTCGTGCAGTTTGTGCCTCTGCTGCTTCTGCTGTTAGGAATCGCTCCTTGAAAGGCGAGCGAGAGCGTCCTTCCGGGTGCATTGCACTGAGTCGAGTGCTCGCTCGGGACTTTGCTCTCGCGGCCAAGGCAAGAGGGCGTGCTTGCCCGCAGAACCGAGAACACGCTGTTGGGCAGAGCTGCAACTGACCGCTGGAGTTCAGCTCTCGCCGGACGGCAGAAGGCGAAGAACGAAGGCGCTTGCGAGCGGCGCAGTGCAGCGAAGAGCTCTCCGAATTCGCCGCTAGCTCCACGGTCCTTCTCAGCTGCGAGTAGCAGCGCTCGCAGTACACAGAGCTTCGCAAGGCCCGAAGAGCCGGAGGGAAGTATCGCACACGCAAATGTGCCAGGACAGAGACGTGTTCTACGTTGTCCCCTCTCGTCGTGCAGTTTGTGCCTCTGCTGCTTCTGCTGTTAGGAATCGCTCCTTGAAAGGCGAGCGAGAGCGTCCTTCCGGGTGCATTGCACTGAGTCGAGTGCTCGCTCGGGACTTTGCTCTCGCGGCCAAGGCAAGAGGGCGTGCTTGCCCGCAGAACCGAGAACACGCTGTTGGGCAGAGCTGCAACTGACCGCTGGAGTTCAGCTCTCGCCGGACGGCAGAAGGCGAAGAACGAAGGCGCTTGCGAGCGGCGCAGTGCAGCGAAGAGCTCTACGAATTCGCCGCTAGCTCCACGGTCCTTCTCAGCTGCGAGTAGCAGCGCTCGCAGTACACAGAGCTTCGCAAGGCCCGAAGAGCCGGAGGGAAGTATCGCACACGAAAATGTGCCAGGACAGAGACGTGTTCTACGTTGTCCCCTCTCGTCGTGCAGTTTGTACCCCTGCTGCTTCTGCTGTTAGGAATCGCTCCTTGAAAGGCGAGCGAGAGCGTCCTTCCGGGTGCATTGCACTGAGTCGAGTGCTCGCTCGGGACTTTGCTCTCGGGGCCAAGGCAAGAGGGCGTGCTTGCCCGCAGAACCGAGAACACGCTGTTGGGCAGAGCTGCAACTGACCGCTGGAGTTCAGCTCTCGCCGGACGGCAGAAGGCGAAGAACGAAGCCGCTTGCGAGCGGCGCAGTGCAGCGAAGAGCTCTCCGAATTCGCCGCTAGCTCCACGGTCCTTCTCAGCTGCGAGTAGCAGCGCTCGCAGTACACAGAGCTTCGCAAGGCCCGAAGAGCCGGAGGGAAGTATCGCACACGCAAATGTGCCAGGACAGAGACGTGTTCTACGGTGTCCCCTCTCGTCGTGCAGTTTGTGCCTCTGCTGCTTCTGCTGTTAGGAATCGCTCCTTGAAAGGCGAGCGAGAGCGTCTTTCCGGGTGCATTGCACTGAGTCGAGTGCTCGCTCGGGACTTTGCTCTCGGGGCCAAGGCAAGAGGGCGTGCTTGCCCGCAGAACCGAGAACACGCTGTTGGGCAGAGCTGCAACTGACCGCTGGAGTTCAGCTCTCGCCGGACGGCAGAAGGCGAAGAACGAAGGCGCTTGCGAGCGGCGCAGTGCAGCGAAGAGCTCTCCGAATTCGCCGCTAGCTCCACGGTCCTTCTCAGCTGCGAGTAGCAGCGCTCGCAGTACACAGAGCTTCGCAAGGCCCGAAGAGCCGGAGGGAAGTATCGCACACGCAAATGTGCCAGGACAGAGACGTGTTCTACGTTGTCCCCTCTCGTCGTGCAGTTTGTGCCTCTGCTGCTTCTGCTGTTAGGAATCGCTCCTTGAAAGGCGAGCGAGAGCGTCCTTCCGGGTGCATTGCACTGAGTCGAGTGCTCGCTCGGGACTTTGCTCTCGCGGCCAAGGCAAGAGGGCGTGCTTGCCCGCAGAACCGAGAACACGCTGTTGGGCAGAGCTGCAACTGACCGCTGGAGTTCAGCTCTCGCCGGACGGCAGAAGGCGAAGAACGCAGGCGCTTGCGAGCGGCGCAGTGCAGCGAAGAGCTCTCCGAATTCGCCGCTAGCTCCACGGTCCTTCTCAGCTGCGAGTAGCAGCGCTCGCAGTACGCAGAGCTTCGCAAGGCCCGAAGAGCCGGAGGGAAGTATCGCACACGCAAATGTGCCAGGACAGAGACGTGTTCTACGTTGTCCCCTCTCGTCGTGCAGTTTGTGCCTCTGCTGCTTCTGCTGTTAGGAATCGCTCCTTGAAAGGCGAGCGAGAGCGTCCTTCCGGGTGCATTGCACTGAGTCGAGTGCTCGCTCGGGACTTTGCTCTCGGGGCCAAGGCAAGAGGGCGTGCTTGCCCGCAGAACCGAGAACACGCTGTTGGGCAGAGCTGCAACTGACCGCTGGAGTTCAGCTCTCGCCGGACGGCAGAAGGCGAAGAACGAAGGCGCTTGCGAGCGGCGCAGTGCAGCGAAGAGCTCTCCGAATTCGCCGCTAGCTCCACGGTCCTTCTCAGCTGCGAGTAGCTGCTCTCGCAGTACGCAGAGCTTCGCAAGGCCCGAAGAGCCGGAGGGAAGTATCGCACACGCAAATGTGCCAGGACAGAGACGTGTTCTACGGTGTCCCCTCTCGTCGTGCAGTTTGTGCCTCTGCTGCTTCTGCTGTTAGGAATCGCTCCTTGAAAGGCGAGCGAGAGCGTCCTTCCGGGTGCATTGCACTGAGTCGAGTGCTCGCTCGGGACTTTGCTCTCGGGGCCAAGGCAAGAGGGCGTGCTTGCCCGCAGAACCGAGAACACGCTGTTGGGCAGAGCTGCAACTGACCGCTGGAGTTCAGCTCTCGCCGGACGGCAGAAGGCGAAGAACGAAGGCGCTTGCGAGCGGCGCAGTGCAGCGAAGAGCTCTCCGAATTCGCCGCTAGCTCCACGGTCCTTCTCAGCTGCGAGTAGCAGCGCTCGCAGTACGCAGAGCTTCGCAAGGCCCGAAGAGCCGGAGGGAAGTATCGCACACGCAAATGTGCCAGGACAGAGACGTGTTCTACGGTGTCCCCTCTCGTCGTGCAGTTTGTGCCTCTGCTGCTTCTGCTGTTAGGAATCGCTCCTTGAAAGGCGAGCGAGAGCGTCCTTCCGGGTGCATTGCACTGAGTCGAGTGCTCGCTCGGGACTTTGCTCTCGCGGCCAAGGCAAGAGGGCGTGCTTGCCCGCAGAACCGAGAACACGCTGTTGGGCAGAGCTGCAACTGACCGCTGGAGTTCAGCTCTCGCCGGACGGCAGAAGGCGAAGAACGAAGCCGCTTGCGAGCGGCGCAGTGCAGCGAAGAGCTCTCCGAATTCGCCGCTAGCTCCACGGTCCTTCTCAGCTGCGAGTAGCAGCGCTCGCAGTACGCAGAGCTTCGCAAGGCCCGAAGAGCCGGAGGGAAGTATCGCACACGCAAATGTGCCAGGACAGAGACGTGTTCTACGTTGTCCCCTCTCGTCGTGCAGTTTGTGCCCCTGCTGCTTCTGCTGTTAGGAATCGCTCCTTGAAAGGCGAGCGAGAGCGTCCTTCCGGGTGCATTGCACTGAGTCGAGTGCTCGCTCGGGACTTTGCTCTCGGGTCCAAGGCAAGAGGGCGTGCTTGCCCGCAGAACCGAGAACACGCTGTTGGGCAGAGCTGCAACTGACCGCTGGAGTTCAGCTCTCGCCGGACGGCAGAAGGCGAAGAACGAAGGCGCTTGCGAGCGGCGCAGTGCAGCGAAGAGCTCTCCGAATTCGCCGCTAGCTCCACGGTCCTTCTCAGCTGCGAGTAGCAGCGCTCGCAGTACACAGAGCTTCGCAAGGCCCGAAGAGCCGGAGGGAAGTATCGCACACGCAAATGTGCCAGGACAGAGACGTGTTCTACGTTGTCCCCTCTCGTCGTGCAGTTTGTGCCTCTGCTGCTTCTGCTGTTAGGAATCGCTCCTTGAAAGGCGAGCGAGAGCGTCCTTCCGGGTGCATTGCACTGAGTCGAGTGCTCGCTCTGGACTTTGCTCTCGGGGCCAAGGCAAGAGGGCGTGCTTGCCCGCAGAACCGAGAACACGCTGTTGGGCAGAGCTGCAACTGACCGCTGGAGTTCAGCTCTCGCCGGACGGCAGAAGGGGAAGAACGAAGCCGCTTGCGAGCGGCGCAGTGCAGCGAAGAGCT
Source organism: Sturnus vulgaris (assembly GCF_052056855.1). NCBI lineage: Eukaryota > Metazoa > Chordata > Aves > Passeriformes > Sturnidae > Sturnus > Sturnus vulgaris. The sequence continues at coordinate 157,372 of NW_028276459.1, read as the reverse complement.
CTCCGAATTCGCCGCTAGCTCCACGGTCCTTCTCAGCTGCTAGTAGCAGCGCTCGCAGTACACAGAGCTTCGCAAGGCCCGAAGAGCCGGAGGGAAGTATCGCACACGCAAATGTGCCAGGACAGAGACGTGTTCTACGTTGTCCCCTCTCGTCGTGCAGTTTGTGCCTCTGCTGCTTCTGCTGTTAGGAATCGCTCCTTGAAAGGCGAGCGAGAGCGTCCTTCCGGGTGCATTGCACTGAGTCGAGTGCTCGCTCGGGACTTTGCTCTCGGGGCCAAGGCAAGAGGGCGTGCTTCCCCCAGAACCGAGAACACGCTGTTGGGCAGAGCTGCAACTGACCGCTGGAGTTCAGCTCTCGCCGGACGGCAGAAGGCGAAGAACGCAGGCGCTTGCGAGCGGCGCAGTGCAGCGAAGAGCTCTCCGAATTCGCCGCTAGCTCCACGGTCCTTCTCAGCTGCGAGTAGCAGCGCTCGCAGTACACAGAGCTTCGCAAGGCCCGAAGAGCCGGAGGGAAGTATCGCACACGAAAATGTGCCAGGACAGAGACGTGTTCTACGGTGTCCCTTCTCGTCGTGCAGTTTGTGCCTCTGCTGCTTCTGCTGTTAGGAATCGCTCCTTGAAAGGCGAGCGAGAGCGTCCTTCCGGGTGCATTGCACTGAGTCGAGTGCTCGCTCGGGACTTTGCTCTCGCGGCCAAGGCAAGAGGGCGTGCTTGCCCGCAGAACCGAGAACACGCTGTTGGGCAGAGCTGCAACTGACCGCTGGAGTTCAGCTCTCGCCGGACGGCAGAAGGCGAAGAACGAAGCCGCTTGCGAGCGGCGCAGTGCAGCGAAGAGCTCTCCGAATTCGCCGCTAGCTCCACGGTCCTTCTCAGCTGCGAGTAGCAGCGCTCGCAGTACACAGAGCTTCGCAAGGCCCGAAGAGCCGGAGGGAAGTATCGCACACGCAAATGTGCCAGGACAGAGACGTGTTCTACGTTGTCCCCTCTCGTCGTGCAGTTTGTGCCTCTGCTGCTTCTGCTGTTAGGAATCGCTCCTTGAAAGGCGAGCGAGAGCGTCCTTCCGGGTGCATTGCACTGAGTCGAGTGCTCGCTCGGGACTTTGCTCTCGCGGCCAAGGCAAGAGGGCGTGCTTGCCCGCAGAACCGAGAACACGCTGTTGGGCAGAGCTGCAACTGACCGCTGGAGTTCAGCTCTCGCCGGACGGCAGAAGGCGAAGAACGAAGCCGCTTGCGAGCGGCGCAGTGCAGCGAAGAGCTCTCCGAATTCGCCGCTAGCTCCACGGTCCTTCTCAGCTGCGAGTAGCAGCGCTCGCAGTACACAGAGCTTCGCAAGGCCCGAAGAGCCGGAGGGAAGTATCGCACACGCAAATGTGCCAGGACAGAGACGTGTTCTACGTTGTCCCTTCTCGTCGTGCAGTTTGTGCCGCTGCTGCTTCTGCTGTTAGGAATCGCTCCTTGAAAGGCGAGCGAGAGCGTCCTTCCGGGTGCATTGCACTGAGTCGAGTGCTCGCTCGGGACTTTGCTCTCGCGGCCAAGGCAAGAGGGCGTGCTTGCCCGCAGAACCGAGAACACGCTGTTGGGCAGAGCTGCAACTGACCGCTGGAGTTCAGCTCTCGCCGGACGGCAGAAGGCGAAGAACGAAGGCGCTTGCGAGCGGCGCAGTGCAGCGAAGAGCTCTCCGAATTCGCCGCTAGCTCCACGGTCCTTCTCAGCTGCTAGTAGCAGCGCTCGCAGTACACAGAGCTTCGCAAGGCCCGAAGAGCCGGAGGGAAGTATCGCACACGCAAATGTGCCAGGACAGAGACGTGTTCTACGTTGTCCCCTCTCGTCGTGCAGTTTGTGCCTCTGCTGCTTCTGCTGTTAGGAATCGCTCCTTGAAAGGCGAGCGAGAGCGTCCTTCCGGGTGCATTGCACTGAGTCGAGTGCTCGCTCGGGACTTTGCTCTCGCGGCCAAGGCAAGAGGGCGTGCTTGCCCGCAGAACCGAGAACACGCTGTTGGGCAGAGCTGCAACTGACCGCTGGAGTTCAGCTCTCGCCGGACGGCAGAAGGCGAAGAACGAAGGCGCTTGCGAGCGGCGCAGTGCAGCGAAGAGCTCTCCGAATTCGCCGCTAGCTCCACGGTCCTTCTCAGCTGCGAGTAGCAGCGCTCGCAGTACGCAGAGCTTCGCAAGGCCCGAAGAGCCGGAGGGAAGTATCGCACACGCAAATGTGCCAGGACAGAGACGTGTTCTACGTTGTCCCCTCTCGTCGTGCAGTTTGTGCCTCTGCTGCTTCTGCTGTTAGGAATCGCTCCTTGAAAGGCGAGCGAGAGCGTCCTTCCGGGTGCATTGCACTGAGTCGAGTGCTCGCTCGGGACTTTGCTCTCGGGGCCAAGGCAAGAGGGCGTGCTTGCCCGCAGAACCGAGAACACGCTGTTGGGCAGAGCTGCAACTGACCGCTGGAGTTCAGCCTTCGCCGGACGGCAGAAGGCGAAGAACGAAGCCGCTTGCGAGCGGCGCAGTGCAGCGAAGAGCTCTCCGAATTCGCCGCTAGCTCCACGGTCCTTCTCAGCTGCGAGTAGCAGCGCTCGCAGTACACAGAGCTTCGCAAGGCCCGAAGAGCCGGAGGGAAGTATCGCACACGCAAATGTGCCAGGACAGAGAGGTGTTCTACGGTGTCCCTTCTCGTCGTGCAGTTTGTGCCTCTGCTGCTTCTGCTGTTAGGAATCGCTCCTTGAAAGGCGAGCGAGAGCGTCCTTCCGGGTGCATTGCACTGAGTCGAGTGCTCGCTCGGGACTTTGCTCTCGCGGCCAAGGCAAGAGGGCGTGCTTGCCCGCAGAACCGAGAACACGCTGTTGGGCAGAGCTGCAACTGACCGCTGGAGTTCAGCTCTCGCCGGACGGCAGAAGGCGAAGAACGAAGCCGCTTGCGAGCGGCGCAGTGCAGCGAAGAGCTCTCCGAATTCGCCGCTAGCTCCACGGTCCTTCTCAGCTGCTAGTAGCAGCGCTCGCAGTACACAGAGCTTCGCAAGGCCCGAAGAGCCGGAGGGAAGTATCGCACACGCAAATGTGCCAGGACAGAGACGTGTTCTACGTTGTCCCCTCTCGTCGTGCAGTTTGTGCCTCTGCTGCTTCTGCTGTTAGGAATCGCTCCTTGAAAGGCGAGCGAGAGCGTCCTTCCGGGTGCATTGCACTGAGTCGAGTGCTCGCTCGGGACTTTGCTCTCGGGGCCAAGGCAAGAGGGCGTGCTTCCCCCAGAACTGAGAACACGCTGTTGGGCAGAGCTGCAACTGACCGCTGGAGTTCAGCTCTCGCCGGACGGCAGAAGGCGAAGAACGAAGCCGCTTGCGAGCGGCGCAGTGCAGCGAAGAGCTCTCCGAATTCGCCGCTAGCTCCACGGTCCTTCTCAGCTGCGAGTAGCAGCGCTCGCAGTACGCAGAGCTTCGCAAGGCCCGAAGAGCCGGAGGGAAGTATCGCACACGCAAATGTGCCAGGACAGAGACGTGTTCTACGTTGTCCCTTCTCGTCGTGCAGTTTGTGCCTCTGCTGCTTCTGCTGTTAGGAATCGCTCCTTGAAAGGCGAGCGAGAGCGTCCTTCCGGGTGCATTGCACTGAGTCGAGTGCTCGCTCGGGACTTTGCTCTCGCGGCCAAGGCAAGAGGGCGTGCTTGCCCGCAGAACCGAGAACACGCTGTTGGGCAGATCTGCAACTGACCGCTGGAGTTCAGCTCTCGCCGGACGGCAGAAGGCGAAGAACGAAGGCGCTTGCGAGCGGCGCAGTGCAGCGAAGAGCTCTCCGAATTCGCCGCTAGCTCCACGGTCCTTCTCAGCTGCGAGTAGCAGCGCTCGCAGTACGCAGAGCTTCGCAAGGCCCGAAGAGCCGGAGGGAAGTATCGCACACGCAGATGTGCCAGGACAGAGACGTGTTCTACGTTGTCCCCTCTCGTCGTGCAGTTTGTGCCTCTGCTGCTTCTGCTGTTAGGAATCGCTCCTTGAAAGGCGAGCGAGAGCGTCCTTCCGGGTGCATTGCACTGAGTCGAGTGCTCGCTCGGGACTTTGCTCTCGCGGCCAAGGCAAGAGGGCGTGCTTGCCCGCAGAACCGAGAACACGCTGTTGGGCAGAGCTGCAACTGACCGCTGGAGTTCAGCTCTCGCCGGACGGCAGAAGGCGAAGAACGAAGGCGCTTGCGAGCGGCGCAGTGCAGCGAAGAGCTCTCCGAATTCGCCGCTAGCTCCACGGTCCTTCTCAGCTGCGAGTAGCAGCGCTCGCAGTACACAGAGCTTCGCAAGGCCCGAAGAGCCGGAGGGAAGTATCGCACACGCAAATGTGCCAGGACAGAGACGTGTTCTACGTTGTCCCCTCTCGTCGTGCAGTTTGTGCCTCTGCTGCTTCTGCTGTTAGGAATCGCTCCTTGAAAGGCGAGCGAGAGCGTCCTTCCGGGTGCATTGCACTGAGTCGAGTGCTCGCTCTGGACTTTGCTCTCGGGGCCAAGGCAAGAGGGCGTGCTTGCCCGCAGAACCGAGAACACGCTGTTGGGCAGAGCTGCAACTGACCGCTGGAGTTCAGCTCTCGCCGGACGGCAGAAGGGGAAGAACGAAGCCGCTTGCGAGCGGCGCAGTGCAGCGAAGAGCTCTCCGAATTCGCCGCTAGCTCCACGGTCCTTCTCAGCTGCGAGTAGCAGCGCTCGCAGTACACAGAGCTTCGCAAGGCCCGAAGAGCCGGAGGGAAGTATCGCACACGCAAATGTGCCAGGACAGAGACGTGTTCTACGTTGTCCCCTCTCGTCGTGCAGTTTGTGCCTCTGCTGCTTCTGCTGTTAGGAATCGCTCCTTGAAAGGCGAGCGAGAGCGTCCTTCCGGGTGCATTGCACTGAGTCGAGTGCTCGCTCTGGACTTTGCTCTCGGGGCCAAGGCAAGAGGGCGTGCTTGCCCGCAGAACCGAGAACACGCTGTTGGGCAGAGCTGCAACTGACCGCTGGAGTTCAGCTCTCGCCGGACGGCAGAAGGGGAAGAACGAAGCCGCTTGCGAGCGGCGCAGTGCAGCGAAGAGCTCTCCGAATTCGCCGCTAGCTCCACGGTCCTTCTCAGCTGCTAGTAGCAGCGCTCGCAGTACACAGAGCTTCGCAAGGCCCGAAGAGCCGGAGGGAAGTATCGCACACGCAAATGTGCCAGGACAGAGACGTGTTCTACGTTGTCCCCTCTCGTCGTGCAGTTTGTGCCTCTGCTGCTTCTGCTGTTAGGAATCGCTCCTTGAAAGGCGAGCGAGAGCGTCCTTCCGGGTGCATTGCACTGAGTCGAGTGCTCGCTCGGGACTTTGCTCTCGGGGCCAAGGCAAGAGGGCGTGCTTCCCCCAGAACCGAGAACACGCTGTTGGGCAGAGCTGCAACAGACCGCTGGAGTTCAGCTCTCGCCGGACGGCAGAAGGCGAAGAACGAAGGCGCTTGCGAGCGGCGCAGTGCAGCGAAGAGCTCTCCGAATTCGCCGCTAGCTCCACGGTCCTTCTCAGCTGCGAGTAGCAGCGCTCGCAGTACACAGAGCTTCGCAAGGCCCGAAGAGCCGGAGGGAAGTATCGCACACGAAAATGTGCCAGGACAGAGACGTGTTCTACGGTGTCCCTTCTCGTCGTGCAGTTTGTGCCTCTGCTGCTTCTGCTGTTAGGAATCGCTCCTTGAAAGGCGAGCGAGAGCGTCCTTCCGGGTGCATTGCACTGAGTCGAGTGCTCGCTCGGGACTTTGCTCTCGCGGCCAAGGCAAGAGGGCGTGCTTGCCCGCAGAACCGAGAACACGCTGTTGGGCAGAGCTGCAACTGACCGCTGGAGTTCAGCTCTCGCCGGACGGCAGAAGGCGAAGAACGAAGCCGCTTGCGAGCGGCGCAGTGCAGCGAAGAGCTCTCCGAATTCGCCGCTAGCTCCACGGTCCTTCTCAGCTGCGAGTAGCAGCGCTCGCAGTACACAGAGCTTCGCAAGGCCCGAAGAGCCGGAGGGAAGTATCGCACACGCAAATGTGCCAGGACAGAGACGTGTTCTACGTTGTCCCTTCTCGTCGTGCAGTTTGTGCCGCTGCTGCTTCTGCTGTTAGGAATCGCTCCTTGAAAGGCGAGCGAGAGCGTCCTTCCGGGTGCATTGCACTGAGTCGAGTGCTCGCTCGGGACTTTGCTCTCGCGGCCAAGGCAAGAGGGCGTGCTTGCCCGCAGAACCGAGAACACGCTGTTGGGCAGAGCTGCAACTGACCGCTGGAGTTCAGCTCTCGCCGGACGGCAGAAGGCGAAGAACGAAGGCGCTTGCGAGCGGCGCAGTGCAGCGAAGAGCTCTCCGAATTCGCCGCTAGCTCCACGGTCCTTCTCAGCTGCTAGTAGCAGCGCTCGCAGTACACAGAGCTTCGCAAGGCCCGAAGAGCCGGAGGGAAGTATCGCACACGCAAATGTGCCAGGACAGAGACGTGTTCTACGTTGTCCCCTCTCGTCGTGCAGTTTGTGCCTCTGCTGCTTCTGCTGTTAGGAATCGCTCCTTGAAAGGCGAGCGAGAGCGTCCTTCCGGGTGCATTGCACTGAGTCGAGTGCTCGCTCGGGACTTTGCTCTCGCGGCCAAGGCAAGAGGGCGTGCTTGCCCGCAGAACCGAGAACACGCTGTTGGGCAGAGCTGCAACTGACCGCTGGAGTTCAGCTCTCGCCGGACGGCAGAAGGCGAAGAACGAAGGCGCTTGCGAGCGGCGCAGTGCAGCGAAGAGCTCTCCGAATTCGCCGCTAGCTCCACGGTCCTTCTCAGCTGCGAGTAGCAGCGCTCGCAGTACGCAGAGCTTCGCAAGGCCCGAAGAGCCGGAGGGAAGTATCGCACACGCAAATGTGCCAGGACAGAGACGTGTTCTACGTTGTCCCCTCTCGTCGTGCAGTTTGTGCCTCTGCTGCTTCTGCTGTTAGGAATCGCTCCTTGAAAGGCGAGCGAGAGCGTCCTTCCGGGTGCATTGCACTGAGTCGAGTGCTCGCTCGGGACTTTGCTCTCGGGGCCAAGGCAAGAGGGCGTGCTTGCCCGCAGAACCGAGAACACGCTGTTGGGCAGAGCTGCAACTGACCGCTGGAGTTCAGCCTTCGCCGGACGGCAGAAGGCGAAGAACGAAGGCGCTTGCGAGCGGCGCAGTGCAGCGAAGAGCTCTCCGAATTCGCCGCTAGCTCCACGGTCCTTCTCAGCTGCGAGTAGCAGCGCTCGCAGTACACAGAGCTTCGCAAGGCCCGAAGAGCCGGAGGGAAGTATCGCACACGCAAATGTGCCAGGACAGAGAGGTGTTCTACGGTGTCCCTTCTCGTCGTGCAGTTTGTGCCTCTGCTGCTTCTGCTGTTAGGAATCGCTCCTTGAAAGGCGAGCGAGAGCGTCCTTCCGGGTGCATTGCACTGAGTCGAGTGCTCGCTCGGGACTTTGCTCTCGCGGCCAAGGCAAGAGGGCGTGCTTGCCCGCAGAACCGAGAACACGCTGTTGGGCAGAGCTGCAACTGACCGCTGGAGTTCAGCTCTCGCCGGACGGCAGAAGGCGAAGAACGAAGCCGCTTGCGAGCGGCGCAGTGCAGCGAAGAGCTCTCCGAATTCGCCGCTAGCTCCACGGTCCTTCTCAGCTGCTAGTAGCAGCGCTCGCAGTACACAGAGCTTCGCAAGGCCCGAAGAGCCGGAGGGAAGTATCGCACACGCAAATGTGCCAGGACAGAGACGTGTTCTACGTTGTCCCCTCTCGTCGTGCAGTTTGTGCCTCTGCTGCTTCTGCTGTTAGGAATCGCTCCTTGAAAGGCGAGCGAGAGCGTCCTTCCGGGTGCATTGCACTGAGTCGAGTGCTCGCTCGGGACTTTGCTCTCGGGGCCAAGGCAAGAGGGCGTGCTTCCCCCAGAACCGAGAACACGCTGTTGGGCAGAGCTGCAACAGACCGCTGGAGTTCAGCTCTCGCCGGACGGCAGAAGGCGAAGAACGAAGGCGCTTGCGAGCGGCGCAGTGCAGCGAAGAGCTCTCCGAATTCGCCGCTAGCTCCACGGTCCTTCTCAGCTGCGAGTAGCAGCGCTCGCAGTACACAGAGCTTCGCAAGGCCCGAAGAGCCGGAGGGAAGTATCGCACACGAAAATGTGCCAGGACAGAGACGTGTTCTACGGTGTCCCTTCTCGTCGTGCAGTTTGTGCCTCTGCTGCTTCTGCTGTTAGGAATCGCTCCTTGAAAGGCGAGCGAGAGCGTCCTTCCGGGTGCATTGCACTGAGTCGAGTGCTCGCTCGGGACTTTGCTCTCGCGGCCAAGGCAAGAGGGCGTGCTTGCCCGCAGAACCGAGAACACGCTGTTGGGCAGAGCTGCAACTGACCGCTGGAGTTCAGCTCTCGCCGGACGGCAGAAGGCGAAGAACGAAGCCGCTTGCGAGCGGCGCAGTGCAGCGAAGAGCTCTCCGAATTCGCCGCTAGCTCCACGGTCCTTCTCAGCTGCTAGTAGCAGCGCTCGCAGTACACAGAGCTTCGCAAGGCCCGAAGAGCCGGAGGGAAGTATCGCACACGCAAATGTGCCAGGACAGAGACGTGTTCTACGTTGTCCCCTCTCGTCGTGCAGTTTGTGCCTCTGCTGCTTCTGCTGTTAGGAATCGCTCCTTGAAAGGCGAGCGAGAGCGTCCTTCCGGGTGCATTGCACTGAGTCGAGTGCTCGCTCGGGACTTTGCTCTCGGGGCCAAGGCAAGAGGGCGTGCTTCCCCCAGAACTGAGAACACGCTGTTGGGCAGAGCTGCAACTGACCGCTGGAGTTCAGCTCTCGCCGGACGGCAGAAGGCGAAGAACGAAGCCGCTTGCGAGCGGCGCAGTGCAGCGAAGAGCTCTCCGAATTCGCCGCTAGCTCCACGGTCCTTCTCAGCTGCGAGTAGCAGCGCTCGCAGTACGCAGAGCTTCGCAAGGCCCGAAGAGCCGGAGGGAAGTATCGCACACGCAAATGTGCCAGGACAGAGACGTGTTCTACGTTGTCCCTTCTCGTCGTGCAGTTTGTGCCTCTGCTGCTTCTGCTGTTAGGAATCGCTCCTTGAAAGGCGAGCGAGAGCGTCCTTCCGGGTGCATTGCACTGAGTCGAGTGCTCGCTCGGGACTTTGCTCTCGCGGCCAAGGCAAGAGGGCGTGCTTGCCCGCAGAACCGAGAACACGCTGTTGGGCAGAGCTGCAACTGACCGCTGGAGTTCAGCTCTCGCCGGACGGCAGAAGGCGAAGAACGAAGGCGCTTGCGAGCGGCGCAGTGCAGCGAAGAGCTCTCCGAATTCGCCGCTAGCTCCACGGTCCTTCTCAGCTGCGAGTAGCAGCGCTCGCAGTACACAGAGCTTCGCAAGGCCCGAAGAGCCGGAGGGAAGTATCGCACACGCAAATGTGCCAGGACAGAGACGTGTTCTACGTTGTCCCCTCTCGTCGTGCAGTTTGTGCCTCTGCTGCTTCTGCTGTTAGGAATCGCTCCTTGAAAGGCGAGCGAGAGCGTCCTTCCGGGTGCATTGCACTGAGTCGAGTGCTCGCTCTGGACTTTGCTCTCGGGGCCAAGGCAAGAGGGCGTGCTTGCCCGCAGAACCGAGAACACGCTGTTGGGCAGAGCTGCAACTGACCGCTGGAGTTCAGCTCTCGCCGGACGGCAGAAGGGGAAGAACGAAGCCGCTTGCGAGCGGCGCAGTGCAGCGAAGAGCTCTCCGAATTCGCCGCTAGCTCCACGGTCCTTCTCAGCTGCTAGTAGCAGCGCTCGCAGTACACAGAGCTTCGCAAGGCCCGAAGAGCCGGAGGGAAGTATCGCACACGCAAATGTGCCAGGACAGAGACGTGTTCTACGTTGTCCCCTCTCGTCGTGCAGTTTGTGCCTCTGCTGCTTCTGCTGTTAGGAATCGCTCCTTGAAAGGCGAGCGAGAGCGTCCTTCCGGGTGCATTGCACTGAGTCGAGTGCTCGCTCGGGACTTTGCTCTCGGGGCCAAGGCAAGAGGGCGTGCTTCCCCCAGAACCGAGAACACGCTGTTGGGCAGAGCTGCAACAGACCGCTGGAGTTCAGCTCTCGCCGGACGGCAGAAGGCGAAGAACGAAGGCGCTTGCGAGCGGCGCAGTGCAGCGAAGAGCTCTCCGAATTCGCCGCTAGCTCCACGGTCCTTCTCAGCTGCGAGTAGCAGCGCTCGCAGTACACAGAGCTTCGCAAGGCCCGAAGAGCCGGAGGGAAGTATCGCACACGAAAATGTGCCAGGACAGAGACGTGTTCTACGGTGTCCCTTCTCGTCGTGCAGTTTGTGCCTCTGCTGCTTCTGCTGTTAGGAATCGCTCCTTGAAAGGCGAGCGAGAGCGTCCTTCCGGGTGCATTGCACTGAGTCGAGTGCTCGCTCGGGACTTTGCTCTCGCGGCCAAGGCAAGAGGGCGTGCTTGCCCGCAGAACCGAGAACACGCTGTTGGGCAGAGCTGCAACTGACCGCTGGAGTTCAGCTCTCGCCGGACGGCAGAAGGGGAAGAACGAAGCCGCTTGCGAGCGGCGCAGTGCAGCGAAGAGCTCTCCGAATTCGCCGCTAGCTCCACGGTCCTTCTCAGCTGCTAGTAGCAGCGCTCGCAGTACACAGAGCTTCGCAAGGCCCGAAGAGCCGGAGGGAAGTATCGCACACGCAAATGTGCCAGGACAGAGAGGTGTTCTACGTTGTCCCCTCTCGTCGTGCAGTTTGTGCCTCTGCTGCTTCTGCTGTTAGGAATCGCTCCTTGAAAGGCGAGCGAGAGCGTCCTTCCGGGTGCATTGCACTGAGTCGAGTGCTCGCTCGGGACTTTGCTCTCGGGGCCAAGGCAAGAGGGCGTGCTTGCCCGCAGAACCGAGAACACGCTGTTGGGCAGAGCTGCAACTGACCGCTGGAGTTCAGCTCTCGCCGGACGGCAGAAGGCGAAGAACGAAGCCGCTTGCGAGCGGCGCAGTGCAGCGAAGAGCTCTCCGAATTCGCCGCTAGCTCCACGGTCCTTCTCAGCTGCGAGTAGCAGCGCTCGCAGTACACAGAGCTTCGCAAGGCCCGAAGAGCCGGAGGGAAGTATCGCACACGCAAATGTGCCAGGACAGAGACGTGTTCTACGTTGTCCCTTCTCGTCGTGCAGTTTGTGCCGCTGCTGCTTCTGCTGTTAGGAATCGCTCCTTGAAAGGCGAGCGAGAGCGTCCTTCCGGGTGCATTGCACTGAGTCGAGTGCTCGCTCGGGACTTTGCTCTCGCGGCCAAGGCAAGAGGGCGTGCTTGCCCGCAGAACCGAGAACACGCTGTTGGGCAGAGCTGCAACTGACCGCTGGAGTTCAGCTCTCGCCGGACGGCAGAAGGCGAAGAACGAAGGCGCTTGCGAGCGGCGCAGTGCAGCGAAGAGCTCTCCGAATTCGCCGCTAGCTCCACGGTCCTTCTCAGCTGCGAGTAGCAGCGCTCGCAGTACACAGAGCTTCGCAAGGCCCGAAGAGCCGGAGGGAAGTATCGCACACGCAAATGTGCCAGGACAGAGACGTGTTCTACGTTGTCCCCTCTCGTCGTGCAGTTTGTGCCTCTGCTGCTTCTGCTGTTAGGAATCGCTCCTTGAAAGGCGAGCGAGAGCGTCCTTCCGGGTGCATTGCACTGAGTCGAGTGCTCGCTCGGGACTTTGCTCTCGGGGCCAAGGCAAGAGGGCGTGCTTGCCCGCAGAACCGAGAACACGCTGTTGGGCAGAGCTGCAACTGACCGCTGGAGTTCAGCTCTCGCCGGACGGCAGAAGGCGAAGAACGAAGCCGCTTGCGAGCGGCGCAGTGCAGCGAAGAGCTCTCCGAATTCGCCGCTAGCTCCACGGTCCTTCTCAGCTGCGAGTAGCTGCTCTCGCAGTACACAGAGCTTCGCAAGGCCCGAAGAGCCGGAGGGAAGTATCGCACACGCAAATGTGCCAGGACAGAGACGTGTTCTACGTTGTCCCTTCTCGTCGTGCAGTTTGTGCCCCTGCTGCTTCTGCTGTTAGGAATCGCTCCTTGAAAGGCGAGCGAGAGCGTCCTTCCGGGTGCATTGCACTGAGTCGAGTGCTCGCTCGGGACTTTGCTCTCGGGGCCAAGGCAAGAGGGCGTGCTTCCCCCAGAACCGAGAACACGCTGTTGGGCAGAGCTGCAACTGACCGCTGGAGTTCAGCTCTAGCCGGACGGCAGAAGGCGAAGAACGAAGCCGCTTGCGAGCGGCGCAGTGCAGCGAAGAGCTCTCCGAATTCGCCGCTAGCTCCACGGTCCTTCTCAGCTGCGAGTAGCAGCGCTCGCAGTACACAGAGCTTCGCAAGGCCCGAAGAGCCGGAGGGAAGTATCGCACACGAAAATGTGCCAGGACAGAGACGTGTTCTACGTTGTCCCCTCTCGTCGTGCAGTTTGTGCCTCTGCTGCTTCTGCTGTTAGGAATCGCTCCTTGAAAGGCGAGCGAGAGCGTCCTTCCGGGTGCATTGCACTGAGTCGAGTGCTCGCTCGGGACTTTGCTCTCGCGGCCAAGGCAAGAGGGCGTGCTTGCCCGCAGAACCGAGAACACGCTGTTGGGCAGAGCTGCAACTGACCGCTGGAGTTCAGCCTTCGCCGGACGGCAGAAGGCGAAGAACGAAGCCGCTTGCGAGCGGCGCAGTGCAGCGAAGAGCTCTCCGAATTCGCCGCTAGCTCCACGGTCCTTCTCAGCTGCGAGTAGCAGCGCTCGCAGTACACAGAGCTTCGCAAGGCCCGAAGAGCCGGAGGGAAGTATCGCACACGCAAATGTGCCAGGACAGAGACGTGTTCTACGTTGTCCCCTCTCGTCGTGCAGTTTGTGCCTCTGCTGCTTCTGCTGTTAGGAATCGCTCCTTGAAAGGCGAGCGAGAGCGTCCTTCCGGGTGCATTGCACTGAGTCGAGTGCTCGCTCGGGACTTTGCTCTCGCGGCCAAGGCAAGAGGGCGTGCTTGCCCGCAGAACCGAGAACACGCTGTTGGGCAGAGCTGCAACTGACCGCTGGAGTTCAGCTCTCGCCGGACGGCAGAAGGCGAAGAACGAAGCCGCTTGCGAGCGGCGCAGTGCAGCGAAGAGCTCTCCGAATTCGCCGCTAGCTCCACGGTCCTTCTCAGCTGCTAGTAGCAGCGCTCGCAGTACACAGAGCTTCGCAAGGCCCGAAGAGCCGGAGGGAAGTATCGCACACGCAAATGTGCCAGGACAGAGACGTGTTCTACGTTGTCCCCTCTCGTCGTGCAGTTTGTGCCTCTGCTGCTTCTGCTGTTAGGAATCGCTCCTTGAAAGGCGAGCGAGAGCGTCCTTCCGGGTGCATTGCACTGAGTCGAGTGCTCGCTCGGGACTTTGCTCTCGGGGCCAAGGCAAGAGGGCGTGCTTCCCCCAGAACTGAGAACACGCTGTTGGGCAGAGCTGCAACTGACCGCTGGAGTTCAGCTCTCGCCGGACGGCAGAAGGCGAAGAACGAAGCCGCTTGCGAGCGGCGCAGTGCAGCGAAGAGCTCTCCGAATTCGCCGCTAGCTCCACGGTCCTTCTCAGCTGCGAGTAGCAGCGCTCGCAGTACACAGAGCTTCGCAAGGCCCGAAGAGCCGGAGGGAAGTATCGCGCACGCAAATGTGCCAGGACAGAGACGTGTTCTACGTTGTCCCTTCTCGTCGTGCAGTTTGTGCCTCTGCTGCTTCTGCTGTTAGGAATCGCTCCTTGAAAGGCGAGCGAGAGCGTCCTTCCGGGTGCATTGCACTGAGTCGAGTGCTCGCTCGGGACTTTGCTCTCGGGGCCAAGGCAAGAGGGCGTGCTTCCCCCAGAACCGAGAACACGCTGTTGGGCAGAGCTGCAACAGACCGCTGGAGTTCAGCTCTCGCCGGACGGCAGAAGGCGAAGAACGAAGGCGCTTGCGAGCGGCGCAGTGCAGCGAAGAGCTCTCCGAATTCGCCGCTAGCTCCACGGTCCTTCTCAGCTGCGAGTAGCAGCGCTCGCAGTACACAGAGCTTCGCAAGGCCCGAAGAGCCGGAGGGAAGTATCGCACACGCAAATGTGCCAGGACAGAGAGGTGTTCTACGGTGTCCCTTCTTGTCGTGCAGTTTGTGCCTCTGCTGCTTCTGCTGTTAGGAATCGCTCCTTGAAAGGCGAGCGAGAGCGTCCTTCCGGGTGCATTGCACTGAGTCGAGTGCTCGCTCGGGACTTTGCTCTCGCGGCCAAGGCAAGAGGGCGTGCTTGCCCGCAGAACCGAGAACACGCTGTTGGGCAGAGCTGCAACTGACCGCTGGAGTTCAGCTCTCGCCGGACGGCAGAAGGCGAAGAACGAAGCCGCTTGCGAGCGGCGCAGTGCAGCGAAGAGCTCTCCGAATTCGCCGCTAGCTCCACGGTCCTTCTCAGCTGCGAGTAGCAGCGCTCGCAGTACGCAGAGCTTCGCAAGGCCCGAAGAGCCGGAGGGAAGTATCGCACACGCAAATGTGCCAGGACAGAGACGTGTTCTACGTTGTCCCCTCTCGTCGTGCAGTTTGTGCCTCTGCTGCTTCTGCTGTTAGGAATCGCTCCTTGAAAGGCGAGCGAGAGCGTCCTTCCGGGTGCATTGCACTGAGTCGAGTGCTCGCTCGGGACTTTGCTCTCGCGGCCAAGGCAAGAGGGCGTGCTTGCCCGCAGAACCGAGAACACGCTGTTGGGCAGAGCTGCAACTGACCGCTGGAGTTCAGCTCTCGCCGGACGGCAGAAGGCGAAGAACGAAGCCGCTTGCGAGCGGCGCAGTGCAGCGAAGAGCTCTCCGAATTCGCCGCTAGCTCCACGGTCCTTCTCAGCTGCGAGTAGCAGCGCTCGCAGTACACAGAGCTTCGCAAGGCCCGAAGAGCCGGAGGGAAGTATCGCACACGCAAATGTGCCAGGACAGAGACGTGTTCTACGTTGTCCCCTCTCGTCGTGCAGTTTGTGCCTCTGCTGCTTCTGCTGTTAGGAATCGCTCCTTGAAAGGCGAGCGAGAGCGTCCTTCCGGGTGCATTGCACTGAGTCGAGTGCTCGCTCGGGACTTTGCTCTCGGGGCCAAGGCAAGAGGGCGTGCTTCCCCCAGAACCGAGAACACGCTGTTGGGCAGAGCTGCAACTGACCGCTGGAGTTCAGCTCTCGCCGGACGGCAGAAGGCGAAGAACGAAGGCGCTTGCGAGCGGCGCAGTGCAGCGAAGAGCTCTCCGAATTCGCCGCTAGCTCCACGGTCCTTCTCAGCTGCGAGTAGCAGCGCTCGCAGTACACAGAGCTTCGCAAGGCCCGAAGAGCCGGAGGGAAGTATCGCACACGCAAATGTGCCAGGACAGAGACGTGTTCTACGTTGTCCCCTCTCGTCGTGCAGTTTGTGCCTCTGCTGCTTCTGCTGTTAGGAATCGCTCCTTGAAAGGCGAGCGAGAGCGTCCTTCCGGGTGCATTGCACTGAGTCGAGTGCTCGCTCTGGACTTTGCTCTCGGGGCCAAGGCAAGAGGGCGTGCTTGCCCGCAGAACCGAGAACACGCTGTTGGGCAGAGCTGCAACTGACCGCTGGAGTTCAGCTCTCGCCGGACGGCAGAAGGGGAAGAACGAAGCCGCTTGCGAGCGGCGCAGTGCAGCGAAGAGCTCTCCGAATTCGCCGCTAGCTCCACGGTCCTTCTCAGCTGCTAGTAGCAGCGCTCGCAGTACACAGAGCTTCGCAAGGCCCGAAGAGCCGGAGGGAAGTATCGCACACGCAAATGTGCCAGGACAGAGACGTGTTCTACGTTGTCCCCTCTCGTCGTGCAGTTTGTGCCTCTGCTGCTTCTGCTGTTAGGAATCGCTCCTTGAAAGGCGAGCGAGAGCGTCCTTCCGGGTGCATTGCACTGAGTCGAGTGCTCGCTCGGGACTTTGCTCTCGGGGCCAAGGCAAGAGGGCGTGCTTCCCCCAGAACCGAGAACACGCTGTTGGGCAGAGCTGCAACAGACCGCTGGAGTTCAGCTCTCGCCGGACGGCAGAAGGCGAAGAACGAAGGCGCTTGCGAGCGGCGCAGTGCAGCGAAGAGCTCTCCGAATTTGCCGCTAGCTCCACGGTCCTTCTCAGCTGCGAGTAGCAGCGCTCGCAGTACACAGAGCTTCGCAAGGCCCGAAGAGCCGGAGGGAAGTATCGCACACGAAAATGTGCCAGGACAGAGACGTGTTCTACGGTGTCCCTTCTCGTCGTGCAGTTTGTGCCTCTGCTGCTTCTGCTGTTACGAATCGCTCCTTGAAAGGCGAGCGAGAGCGTCCTTCCGGGTGCATTGCACTGAGTCGAGTGCTCGCTCGGGACTTTGCTCTCGCGGCCAAGGCAAGAGGGCGTGCTTGCCCGCAGAACCGAGAACACGCTGTTGGGCAGAGCTGCAACTGACCGCTGGAGTTCAGCTCTCGCCGGACGGCAGAAGGCGAAGAACGAAGCCGCTTGCGAGCGGCGCAGTGCAGCGAAGAGCTCTCCGAATTCGCCGCTAGCTCCACGGTCCTTCTCAGCTGCTAGTAGCAGCGCTCGCAGTACACAGAGCTTCGCAAGGCCCGAAGAGCCGGAGGGAAGTATCGCACACGCAAATGTGCCAGGACAGAGACGTGTTCTACGTTGTCCCCTCTCGTCGTGCAGTTTGTGCCTCTGCTGCTTCTGCTGTTAGGAATCGCTCCTTGAAAGGCGAGCGAGAGCGTCCTTCCGGGTGCATTGCACTGAGTCGAGTGCTCGCTCTGGACTTTGCTCTCGGGGCCAAGGCAAGAGGGCGTGCTTGCCCGCAGAACCGAGAACACGCTGTTGGGCAGAGCTGCAACTGACCGCTGGAGTTCAGCTCTCGCCGGACGGCAGAAGGGGAAGAACGAAGCCGCTTGCGAGCGGCGCAGTGCAGCGAAGAGCTCTCCGAATTCGCCGCTAGCTCCACGGTCCTTCTCAGCTGCTAGTAGCAGCGCTCGCAGTACACAGAGCTTCGCAAGGCCCGAAGAGCCGGAGGGAAGTATCGCACACGCAAATGTGCCAGGACAGAGACGTGTTCTACGTTGTCCCCTCTCGTCGTGCAGTTTGTGCCTCTGCTGCTTCTGCTGTTAGGAATCGCTCCTTGAAAGGCGAGCGAGAGCGTCCTTCCGGGTGCATTGCACTGAGTCGAGTGCTCGCTCGGGACTTTGCTCTCGGGGCCAAGGCAAGAGGGCGTGCTTCCCCCAGAACCGAGAACACGCTGTTGGGCAGAGCTGCAACAGACCGCTGGAGTTCAGCTCTCGCCGGACGGCAGAAGGCGAAGAACGAAGGCGCTTGCGAGCGGCGCAGTGCAGCGAAGAGCTCTCCGAATTCGCCGCTAGCTCCACGGTCCTTCTCAGCTGCGAGTAGCAGCGCTCGCAGTACACAGAGCTTCGCAAGGCCCGAAGAGCCGGAGGGAAGTATCGCACACGAAAATGTGCCAGGACAGAGACGTGTTCTACGGTGTCCCTTCTCGTCGTGCAGTTTGTGCCTCTGCTGCTTCTGCTGTTAGGAATCGCTCCTTGAAAGGCGAGCGAGAGCGTCCTTCCGGGTGCATTGCACTGAGTCGAGTGCTCGCTCGGGACTTTGCTCTCGCGGCCAAGGCAAGAGGGCGTGCTTGCCCGCAGAACCGAGAACACGCTGTTGGGCAGAGCTGCAACTGACCGCTGGAGTTCAGCTCTCGCCGGACGGCAGAAGGCGAAGAACGAAGCCGCTTGCGAGCGGCGCAGTGCAGCGAAGAGCTCTCCGAATTCGCCGCTAGCTCCACGGTCCTTCTCAGCTGCTAGTAGCAGCGCTCGCAGTACACAGAGCTTCGCAAGGCCCGAAGAGCCGGAGGGAAGTATCGCACACGCAAATGTGCCAGGACAGAGACGTGTTCTACGTTGTCCCCTCTCGTCGTGCAGTTTGTGCCTCTGCTGCTTCTGCTGTTAGGAATCGCTCCTTGAAAGGCGAGCGAGAGCGTCCTTCCGGGTGCATTGCACTGAGTCGAGTGCTCGCTCGGGACTTTGCTCTCGGGGCCAAGGCAAGAGGGCGTGCTTCCCCCAGAACTGAGAACATGCTGTTGGGCAGAGCTGCAACTGACCGCTGGAGTTCAGCTCTCGCCGGACGGCAGAAGGCGAAGAACGAAGCCGCTTGCGAGCGGCGCAGTGCAGCGAAGAGCTCTCCGAATTCGCCGCTAGCTCCACGGTCCTTCTCAGCTGCGAGTAGCAGCGCTCGCAGTACGCAGAGCTTCGCAAGGCCCGAAGAGCCGGAGGGAAGTATCGCACACGCAAATGTGCCAGGACAGAGACGTGTTCTACGTTGTCCCTTCTCGTCGTGCAGTTTGTGCCTCTGCTGCTTCTGCTGTTAGGAATCGCTCCTTGAAAGGCGAGCGAGAGCGTCCTTCCGGGTGCATTGCACTGAGTCGAGTGCTCGCTCGGGACTTTGCTCTCGCGGCCAAGGCAAGAGGGCGTGCTTGCCCGCAGAACCGAGAACACGCTGTTGGGCAGAGCTGCAACTGACCGCTGGAGTTCAGCTCTCGCCGGACGGCAGAAGGCGAAGAACGAAGGCGCTTGCGAGCGGCGCAGTGCAGCGAAGAGCTCTCCGAATTCGCCGCTAGCTCCACGGTCCTTCTCAGCTGCGAGTAGCAGCGCTCGCAGTACACAGAGCTTCGCAAGGCCCGAAGAGCCGGAGGGAAGTATCGCACACGCAAATGTGCCAGGACAGAGACGTGTTCTACGTTGTCCCCTCTCGTCGTGCAGTTTGTGCCTCTGCTGCTTCTGCTGTTAGGAATCGCTCCTTGAAAGGCGAGCGAGAGCGTCCTTCCGGGTGCATTGCACTGAGTCGAGTGCTCGCTCTGGACTTTGCTCTCGGGGCCAAGGCAAGAGGGCGTGCTTGCCCGCAGAACCGAGAACACGCTGTTGGGCAGAGCTGCAACTGACCGCTGGAGTTCAGCTCTCGCCGGACGGCAGAAGGGGAAGAACGAAGCCGCTTGCGAGCGGCGCAGTGCAGCGAAGAGCTCTCCGAATTCGCCGCTAGCTCCACGGTCCTTCTCAGCTGCTAGTAGCAGCGCTCGCAGTACACAGAGCTTCGCAAGGCCCGAAGAGCCGGAGGGAAGTATCGCACACGCAAATGTGCCAGGACAGAGACGTGTTCTACGTTGTCCCCTCTCGTCGTGCAGTTTGTGCCTCTGCTGCTTCTGCTGTTAGGAATCGCTCCTTGAAAGGCGAGCGAGAGCGTCCTTCCGGGTGCATTGCACTGAGTCGAGTGCTCGCTCGGGACTTTGCTCTCGGGGCCAAGGCAAGAGGGCGTGCTTCCCCCAGAACCGAGAACACGCTGTTGGGCAGAGCTGCAACAGACCGCTGGAGTTCAGCTCTCGCCGGACGGCAGAAGGCGAAGAACGAAGGCGCTTGCGAGCGGCGCAGTGCAGCGAAGAGCTCTCCGAATTCGCCGCTAGCTCCACGGTCCTTCTCAGCTGCGAGTAGCAGCGCTCGCAGTACACAGAGCTTCGCAAGGCCCGAAGAGCCGGAGGGAAGTATCGCACACGAAAATGTGCCAGGACAGAGACGTGTTCTACGGTGTCCCTTCTCGTCGTGCAGTTTGTGCCTCTGCTGCTTCTGCTGTTAGGAATCGCTCCTTGAAAGGCGAGCGAGAGCGTCCTTCCGGGTGCATTGCACTGAGTCGAGTGCTCGCTCGGGACTTTGCTCTCGCGGCCAAGGCAAGAGGGCGTGCTTGCCCGCAGAACCGAGAACACGCTGTTGGGCAGAGCTGCAACTGACCGCTGGAGTTCAGCTCTCGCCGGACGGCAGAAGGGGAAGAACGAAGCCGCTTGCGAGCGGCGCAGTGCAGCGAAGAGCTCTCCGAATTCGCCGCTAGCTCCACGGTCCTTCTCAGCTGCTAGTAGCAGCGCTCGCAGTACACAGAGCTTCGCAAGGCCCGAAGAGCCGGAGGGAAGTATCGCACACGCAAATGTGCCAGGACAGAGAGGTGTTCTACGTTGTCCCCTCTCGTCGTGCAGTTTGTGCCTCTGCTGCTTCTGCTGTTAGGAATCGCTCCTTGAAAGGCGAGCGAGAGCGTCCTTCCGGGTGCATTGCACTGAGTCGAGTGCTCGCTCGGGACTTTGCTCTCGGGGCCAAGGCAAGAGGGCGTGCTTCCCCCAGAACTGAGAACACGCTGTTGGGCAGAGCTGCAACTGACCGCTGGAGTTCAGCTCTCGCCGGACGGCAGAAGGCGAAGAACGAAGCCGCTTGCGAGCGGCGCAGTGCAGCGAAGAGCTCTCCGAATTCGCCGCTAGCTCCACGGTCCTTCTCAGCTGCGAGTAGCAGCGCTCGCAGTACGCAGAGCTTCGCAAGGCCCGAAGAGCCGGAGGGAAGTATCGCACACGCAAATGTGCCAGGACAGAGACGTGTTCTACGTTGTCCCTTCTCGTCGTGCAGTTTGTGCCTCTGCTGCTTCTGCTGTTAGGAATCGCTCCTTGAAAGGCGAGCGAGAGCGTCCTTCCGGGTGCATTGCACTGAGTCGAGTGCTCGCTCGGGACTTTGCTCTCGCGGCCAAGGCAAGAGGGCGTGCTTGCCCGCAGAACCGAGAACACGCTGTTGGGCAGAGCTGCAACTGACCGCTGGAGTTCAGCTCTCGCCGGACGGCAGAAGGCGAAGAACGAAGCCGCTTGCGAGCGGCGCAGTGCAGCGAAGAGCTCTCCGAATTCGCCGCTAGCTCCACGGTCCTTCTCAGCTGCTAGTAGCAGCGCTCGCAGTACACAGAGCTTCGCAAGGCCCGAAGAGCCGGAGGGAAGTATCGCACACGCAAATGTGCCAGGACAGAGACGTGTTCTACGTTGTCCCCTCTCGTCGTGCAGTTTGTGCCTCTGCTGCTTCTGCTGTTAGGAATCGCTCCTTGAAAGGCGAGCGAGAGCGTCCTTCCGGGTGCATTGCACTGAGTCGAGTGCTCGCTCGGGACTTTGCTCTCGGGGCCAAGGCAAGAGGGCGTGCTTCCCCCAGAACTGAGAACACGCTGTTGGGCAGAGCTGCAACTGACCGCTGGAGTTCAGCTCTCGCCGGACGGCAGAAGGCGAAGAACGAAGCCGCTTGCGAGCGGCGCAGTGCAGCGAAGAGCTCTCCGAATTCGCCGCTAGCTCCACGGTCCTTCTCAGCTGCGAGTAGCAGCGCTCGCAGTACACAGAGCTTCGCAAGGCCCGAAGAGCCGGAGGGAAGTATCGCGCACGCAAATGTGCCAGGACAGAGACGTGTTCTACGTTGTCCCTTCTCGTCGTGCAGTTTGTGCCTCTGCTGCTTCTGCTGTTAGGAATCGCTCCTTGAAAGGCGAGCGAGAGCGTCCTTCCGGGTGCATTGCACTGAGTCGAGTGCTCGCTCGGGACTTTGCTCTCGGGGCCAAGGCAAGAGGGCGTGCTTCCCCCAGAACCGAGAACACGCTGTTGGGCAGAGCTGCAACAGACCGCTGGAGTTCAGCTCTCGCCGGACGGCAGAAGGCGAAGAACGAAGGCGCTTGCGAGCGGCGCAGTGCAGCGAAGAGCTCTCCGAATTCGCCGCTAGCTCCACGGTCCTTCTCAGCTGCGAGTAGCAGCGCTCGCAGTACACAGAGCTTCGCAAGGCCCGAAGAGCCGGAGGGAAGTATCGCACACGCAAATGTGCCAGGACAGAGAGGTGTTCTACGGTGTCCCTTCTTGTCGTGCAGTTTGTGCCTCTGCTGCTTCTGCTGTTAGGAATCGCTCCTTGAAAGGCGAGCGAGAGCGTCCTTCCGGGTGCATTGCACTGAGTCGAGTGCTCGCTCGGGACTTTGCTCTCGCGGCCAAGGCAAGAGGGCGTGCTTGCCCGCAGAACCGAGAACACGCTGTTGGGCAGAGCTGCAACTGACCGCTGGAGTTCAGCTCTCGCCGGACGGCAGAAGGCGAAGAACGAAGCCGCTTGCGAGCGGCGCAGTGCAGCGAAGAGCTCTCCGAATTCGCCGCTAGCTCCACGGTCCTTCTCAGCTGCGAGTAGCAGCGCTCGCAGTACGCAGAGCTTCGCAAGGCCCGAAGAGCCGGAGGGAAGTATCGCACACGCAAATGTGCCAGGACAGAGACGTGTTCTACGTTGTCCCCTCTCGTCGTGCAGTTTGTGCCTCTGCTGCTTCTGCTGTTAGGAATCGCTCCTTGAAAGGCGAGCGAGAGCGTCCTTCCGGGTGCATTGCACTGAGTCGAGTGCTCGCTCGGGACTTTGCTCTCGCGGCCAAGGCAAGAGGGCGTGCTTGCCCGCAGAACCGAGAACACGCTGTTGGGCAGAGCTGCAACTGACCGCTGGAGTTCAGCTCTCGCCGGACGGCAGAAGGCGAAGAACGAAGCCGCTTGCGAGCGGCGCAGTGCAGCGAAGAGCTCTCCGAATTCGCCGCTAGCTCCACGGTCCTTCTCAGCTGCGAGTAGCAGCGCTCGCAGTACACAGAGCTTCGCAAGGCCCGAAGAGCCGGAGGGAAGTATCGCACACGCAAATGTGCCAGGACAGAGACGTGTTCTACGTTGTCCCCTCTCGTCGTGCAGTTTGTGCCTCTGCTGCTTCTGCTGTTAGGAATCGCTCCTTGAAAGGCGAGCGAGAGCGTCCTTCCGGGTGCATTGCACTGAGTCGAGTGCTCGCTCGGGACTTTGCTCTCGGGGCCAAGGCAAGAGGGCGTGCTTCCCCCAGAACCGAGAACACGCTGTTGGGCAGAGCTGCAACTGACCGCTGGAGTTCAGCTCTCGCCGGACGGCAGAAGGCGAAGAACGAAGGCGCTTGCGAGCGGCGCAGTGCAGCGAAGAGCTCTCCGAATTCGCCGCTAGCTCCACGGTCCTTCTCAGCTGCGAGTAGCAGCGCTCGCAGTACACAGAGCTTCGCAAGGCCCGAAGAGCCGGAGGGAAGTATCGCACACGCAAATGTGCCAGGACAGAGACGTGTTCTACGTTGTCCCCTCTCGTCGTGCAGTTTGTGCCTCTGCTGCTTCTGCTGTTAGGAATCGCTCCTTGAAAGGCGAGCGAGAGCGTCCTTCCGGGTGCATTGCACTGAGTCGAGTGCTCGCTCTGGACTTTGCTCTCGGGGCCAAGGCAAGAGGGCGTGCTTGCCCGCAGAACCGAGAACACGCTGTTGGGCAGAGCTGCAACTGACCGCTGGAGTTCAGCTCTCGCCGGACGGCAGAAGGGGAAGAACGAAGCCGCTTGCGAGCGGCGCAGTGCAGCGAAGAGCTCTCCGAATTCGCCGCTAGCTCCACGGTCCTTCTCAGCTGCTAGTAGCAGCGCTCGCAGTACACAGAGCTTCGCAAGGCCCGAAGAGCCGGAGGGAAGTATCGCACACGCAAATGTGCCAGGACAGAGACGTGTTCTACGTTGTCCCCTCTCGTCGTGCAGTTTGTGCCTCTGCTGCTTCTGCTGTTAGGAATCGCTCCTTGAAAGGCGAGCGAGAGCGTCCTTCCGGGTGCATTGCACTGAGTCGAGTGCTCGCTCGGGACTTTGCTCTCGGGGCCAAGGCAAGAGGGCGTGCTTCCCCCAGAACCGAGAACACGCTGTTGGGCAGAGCTGCAACAGACCGCTGGAGTTCAGCTCTCGCCGGACGGCAGAAGGCGAAGAACGAAGGCGCTTGCGAGCGGCGCAGTGCAGCGAAGAGCTCTCCGAATTCGCCGCTAGCTCCACGGTCCTTCTCAGCTGCGAGTAGCAGCGCTCGCAGTACACAGAGCTTCGCAAGGCCCGAAGAGCCGGAGGGAAGTATCGCACACGAAAATGTGCCAGGACAGAGACGTGTTCTACGGTGTCCCTTCTCGTCGTGCAGTTTGTGCCTCTGCTGCTTCTGCTGTTACGAATCGCTCCTTGAAAGGCGAGCGAGAGCGTCCTTCCGGGTGCATTGCACTGAGTCGAGTGCTCGCTCGGGACTTTGCTCTCGCGGCCAAGGCAAGAGGGCGTGCTTGCCCGCAGAACCGAGAACACGCTGTTGGGCAGAGCTGCAACTGACCGCTGGAGTTCAGCTCTCGCCGGACGGCAGAAGGCGAAGAACGAAGCCGCTTGCGAGCGGCGCAGTGCAGCGAAGAGCTCTCCGAATTCGCCGCTAGCTCCACGGTCCTTCTCAGCTGCGAGTAGCAGCGCTCGCAGTACACAGAGCTTCGCAAGGCCCGAAGAGCCGGAGGGAAGTATCGCACACGCAAATGTGCCAGGACAGAGACGTGTTCTACGTTGTCCCCTCTCGTCGTGCAGTTTGTGCCTCTGCTGCTTCTGCTGTTAGGAATCGCTCCTTGAAAGGCGAGCGAGAGCGTCCTTCCGGGTGCATTGCACTGAGTCGAGTGCTCGCTCGGGACTTTGCTCTCGCGGCCAAGGCAAGAGGGCGTGCTTGCCCGCAGAACCGAGAACACGCTGTTGGGCAGAGCTGCAACTGACCGCTGGAGTTCAGCTCTCGCCGGACGGCAGAAGGCGAAGAACGAAGCCGCTTGCGAGCGGCGCAGTGCAGCGAAGAGCTCTCCGAATTCGCCGCTAGCTCCACGGTCCTTCTCAGCTGCGAGTAGCAGCGCTCGCAGTACACAGAGCTTCGCAAGGCCCGAAGAGCCGGAGGGAAGTATCGCACACGCAAATGTGCCAGGACAGAGACGTGTTCTACGTTGTCCCTTCTCGTCGTGCAGTTTGTGCCGCTGCTGCTTCTGCTGTTAGGAATCGCTCCTTGAAAGGCGAGCGAGAGCGTCCTTCCGGGTGCATTGCACTGAGTCGAGTGCTCGCTCGGGACTTTGCTCTCGCGGCCAAGGCAAGAGGGCGTGCTTGCCCGCAGAACCGAGAACACGCTGTTGGGCAGAGCTGCAACTGACCGCTGGAGTTCAGCTCTCGCCGGACGGCAGAAGGCGAAGAACGAAGGCGCTTGCGAGCGGCGCAGTGCAGCGAAGAGCTCTCCGAATTCGCCGCTAGCTCCACGGTCCTTCTCAGCTGCGAGTAGCAGCGCTCGCAGTACACAGAGCTTCGCAAGGCCCGAAGAGCCGGAGGGAAGTATCGCACACGCAAATGTGCCAGGACAGAGACGTGTTCTACGTTGTCCCCTCTCGTCGTGCAGTTTGTGCCTCTGCTGCTTCTGCTGTTAGGAATCGCTCCTTGAAAGGCGAGCGAGAGCGTCCTTCCGGGTGCATTGCACTGAGTCGAGTGCTCGCTCGGGACTTTGCTCTCGCGGCCAAGGCAAGAGGGCGTGCTTGCCCGCAGAACCGAGAACACGCTGTTGGGCAGAGCTGCAACTGACCGCTGGAGTTCAGCTCTCGCCGGACGGCAGAAGGCGAAGAACGAAGGCGCTTGCGAGCGGCGCAGTGCAGCGAAGAGCTCTCCGAATTCGCCGCTAGCTCCACGGTCCTTCTCAGCTGCGAGTAGCAGCGCTCGCAGTACACAGAGCTTCGCAAGGCCCGAAGAGCCGGAGGGAAGTATCGCACACGCAAATGTGCCAGGACAGAGACGTGTTCTACGTTGTCCCCTCTCGTCGTGCAGTTTGTGCCCCTGCTGCTTCTGCTGTTAGGAATCGCTCCTTGAAAGGCGAGCGAGAGCGTCTTTCCGGGTGCATTGCACTGAGTCGAGTGCTCGCTCGGGACTTTGCTCTCGGGGCCAAGGCAAGAGGGCGTGCTTGCCCGCAGAACCGAGAACACGCTGTTGGGCAGAGCTGCAACTGACCGCTGGAGTTCAGCTCTCGCCGGACGGCAGAAGGCGAAGAACGAAGGCGCTTGCGAGCGGCGCAGTGCAGCGAAGAGCTCTCCGAATTCGCCGCTAGCTCCACGGTCCTTCTCAGCTGCGAGTAGCAGCGCTCGCAGTACACAGAGCTTCGCAAGGCCCGAAGAGCCGGAGGGAAGTATCGCACACGCAAATGTGCCAGGACAGAGACGTGTTCTACGTTGTCCCCTCTCGTCGTGCAGTTTGTGCCTCTGCTGCTTCTGCTGTTAGGAATCGCTCCTTGAAAGGCGAGCGAGAGCGTCCTTCCGGGTGCATTGCACTGAGTCGAGTGCTCGCTCGGGACTTTGCTCTCGCGGCCAAGGCAAGAGGGCGTGCTTGCCCGCAGAACCGAGAACACGCTGTTGGGCAGAGCTGCAACTGACCGCTGGAGTTCAGCTCTCGCCGGACGGCAGAAGGCGAAGAACGAAGGCGCTTGCGAGCGGCGCAGTGCAGCGAAGAGCTCTCCGAATTCGCCGCTAGCTCCACGGTCCTTCTCAGCTGCGAGTAGCAGCGCTCGCAGTACACAGAGCTTCGCAAGGCCCGAAGAGCCGGAGGGAAGTATCGCACACGCAAATGTGCCAGGACAGAGACGTGTTCTACGTTGTCCCTTCTCGTCGTGCAGTTTGTGCCTCTGCTGCTTCTGCTGTTAGGAATCGCTCCTTGAAAGGCGAGCGAGAGCGTCCTTCCGGGTGCATTGCACTGAGTCGAGTGCTCGCTCGGGACTTTGCTCTCGGGGCCAAGGCAAGAGGGCGTGCTTGCCCGCAGAACCGAGAACACGCTGTTGGGCAGAGCTGCAACTGACCGCTGGAGTTCAGCTCTCGCCGGACGGCAGAAGGCGAAGAACGAAGCCGCTTGCGAGCGGCGCAGTGCAGCGAAGAGCTCTCCGAATTCGCCGCTAGCTCCACGGTCCTTCTCAGCTGCGAGTAGCTGCTCTCGCAGTACACAGAGCTTCGCAAGGCCCGAAGAGCCGGAGGGAAGTATCGCACACGCAAATGTGCCAGGACAGAGACGTGTTCTACGTTGTCCCTTCTCGTCGTGCAGTTTGTGCCCCTGCTGCTTCTGCTGTTAGGAATCGCTCCTTGAAAGGCGAGCGAGAGCGTCCTTCCGGGTGCATTGCACTGAGTCGAGTGCTCGCTCGGGACTTTGCTCTCGGGGCCAAGGCAAGAGGGCGTGCTTCCCCCAGAACCGAGAACACGCTGTTGGGCAGAGCTGCAACAGACCGCTGGAGTTCAGCTCTCGCCGGACGGCAGAAGGCGAAGAACGAAGGCGCTTGCGAGCGGCGCAGTGCAGCGAAGAGCTCTCCGAATTCGCCGCTAGCTCCACGGTCCTTCTCAGCTGCGAGTAGCAGCGCTCGCAGTACACAGAGCTTCGCAAGGCCCGAAGAGCCGGAGGGAAGTATCGCACACGAAAATGTGCCAGGACAGAGACGTGTTCTACGGTGTCCCTTCTCGTCGTGCAGTTTGTGCCTCTGCTGCTTCTGCTGTTAGGAATCGCTCCTTGAAAGGCGAGCGAGAGCGTCCTTCCGGGTGCATTGCACTGAGTCGAGTGCTCGCTCGGGACTTTGCTCTCGCGGCCAAGGCAAGAGGGCGTGCTTGCCCGCAGAACCGAGAACACGCTGTTGGGCAGAGCTGCAACTGACCGCTGGAGTTCAGCTCTCGCCGGACGGCAGAAGGCGAAGAACGAAGCCGCTTGCGAGCGGCGCAGTGCAGCGAAGAGCTCTCCGAATTCGCCGCTAGCTCCACGGTCCTTCTCAGCTGCTAGTAGCAGCGCTCGCAGTACACAGAGCTTCGCAAGGCCCGAAGAGCCGGAGGGAAGTATCGCACACGCAAATGTGCCAGGACAGAGACGTGTTCTACGTTGTCCCCTCTCGTCGTGCAGTTTGTGCCTCTGCTGCTTCTGCTGTTAGGAATCGCTCCTTGAAAGGCGAGCGAGAGCGTCCTTCCGGGTGCATTGCACTGAGTCGAGTGCTCGCTCGGGACTTTGCTCTCGGGGCCAAGGCAAGAGGGCGTGCTTCCCCCAGAACTGAGAACATGCTGTTGGGCAGAGCTGCAACTGACCGCTGGAGTTCAGCTCTCGCCGGACGGCAGAAGGCGAAGAACGAAGCCGCTTGCGAGCGGCGCAGTGCAGCGAAGAGCTCTCCGAATTCGCCGCTAGCTCCACGGTCCTTCTCAGCTGCGAGTAGCAGCGCTCGCAGTACGCAGAGCTTCGCAAGGCCCGAAGAGCCGGAGGGAAGTATCGCACACGCAAATGTGCCAGGACAGAGACGTGTTCTACGTTGTCCCTTCTCGTCGTGCAGTTTGTGCCTCTGCTGCTTCTGCTGTTAGGAATCGCTCCTTGAAAGGCGAGCGAGAGCGTCCTTCCGGGTGCATTGCACTGAGTCGAGTGCTCGCTCGGGACTTTGCTCTCGCGGCCAAGGCAAGAGGGCGTGCTTGCCCGCAGAACCGAGAACACGCTGTTGGGCAGAGCTGCAACTGACCGCTGGAGTTCAGCTCTCGCCGGACGGCAGAAGGCGAAGAACGAAGGCGCTTGCGAGCGGCGCAGTGCAGCGAAGAGCTCTCCGAATTCGCCGCTAGCTCCACGGTCCTTCTCAGCTGCGAGTAGCAGCGCTCGCAGTACACAGAGCTTCGCAAGGCCCGAAGAGCCGGAGGGAAGTATCGCACACGCAAATGTGCCAGGACAGAGACGTGTTCTACGTTGTCCCCTCTCGTCGTGCAGTTTGTGCCTCTGCTGCTTCTGCTGTTAGGAATCGCTCCTTGAAAGGCGAGCGAGAGCGTCCTTCCGGGTGCATTGCACTGAGTCGAGTGCTCGCTCTGGACTTTGCTCTCGGGGCCAAGGCAAGAGGGCGTGCTTGCCCGCAGAACCGAGAACACGCTGTTGGGCAGAGCTGCAACTGACCGCTGGAGTTCAGCTCTCGCCGGACGGCAGAAGGGGAAGAACGAAGCCGCTTGCGAGCGGCGCAGTGCAGCGAAGAGCTCTCCGAATTCGCCGCTAGCTCCACGGTCCTTCTCAGCTGCTAGTAGCAGCGCTCGCAGTACACAGAGCTTCGCAAGGCCCGAAGAGCCGGAGGGAAGTATCGCACACGCAAATGTGCCAGGACAGAGACGTGTTCTACGTTGTCCCCTCTCGTCGTGCAGTTTGTGCCTCTGCTGCTTCTGCTGTTAGGAATCGCTCCTTGAAAGGCGAGCGAGAGCGTCCTTCCGGGTGCATTGCACTGAGTCGAGTGCTCGCTCGGGACTTTGCTCTCGGGGCCAAGGCAAGAGGGCGTGCTTCCCCCAGAACCGAGAACACGCTGTTGGGCAGAGCTGCAACAGACCGCTGGAGTTCAGCTCTCGCCGGACGGCAGAAGGCGAAGAACGAAGGCGCTTGCGAGCGGCGCAGTGCAGCGAAGAGCTCTCCGAATTCGCCGCTAGCTCCACGGTCCTTCTCAGCTGCGAGTAGCAGCGCTCGCAGTACACAGAGCTTCGCAAGGCCCGAAGAGCCGGAGGGAAGTATCGCACACGAAAATGTGCCAGGACAGAGACGTGTTCTACGGTGTCCCTTCTCGTCGTGCAGTTTGTGCCTCTGCTGCTTCTGCTGTTAGGAATCGCTCCTTGAAAGGCGAGCGAGAGCGTCCTTCCGGGTGCATTGCACTGAGTCGAGTGCTCGCTCGGGACTTTGCTCTCGCGGCCAAGGCAAGAGGGCGTGCTTGCCCGCAGAACCGAGAACACGCTGTTGGGCAGAGCTGCAACTGACCGCTGGAGTTCAGCTCTCGCCGGACGGCAGAAGGGGAAGAACGAAGCCGCTTGCGAGCGGCGCAGTGCAGCGAAGAGCTCTCCGAATTCGCCGCTAGCTCCACGGTCCTTCTCAGCTGCTAGTAGCAGCGCTCGCAGTACACAGAGCTTCGCAAGGCCCGAAGAGCCGGAGGGAAGTATCGCACACGCAAATGTGCCAGGACAGAGAGGTGTTCTACGTTGTCCCCTCTCGTCGTGCAGTTTGTGCCTCTGCTGCTTCTGCTGTTAGGAATCGCTCCTTGAAAGGCGAGCGAGAGCGTCCTTCCGGGTGCATTGCACTGAGTCGAGTGCTCGCTCGGGACTTTGCTCTCGGGGCCAAGGCAAGAGGGCGTGCTTCCCCCAGAACTGAGAACACGCTGTTGGGCAGAGCTGCAACTGACCGCTGGAGTTCAGCTCTCGCCGGACGGCAGAAGGCGAAGAACGAAGCCGCTTGCGAGCGGCGCAGTGCAGCGAAGAGCTCTCCGAATTCGCCGCTAGCTCCACGGTCCTTCTCAGCTGCGAGTAGCAGCGCTCGCAGTACGCAGAGCTTCGCAAGGCCCGAAGAGCCGGAGGGAAGTATCGCACACGCAAATGTGCCAGGACAGAGACGTGTTCTACGTTGTCCCTTCTCGTCGTGCAGTTTGTGCCTCTGCTGCTTCTGCTGTTAGGAATCGCTCCTTGAAAGGCGAGCGAGAGCGTCCTTCCGGGTGCATTGCACTGAGTCGAGTGCTCGCTCGGGACTTTGCTCTCGCGGCCAAGGCAAGAGGGCGTGCTTGCCCGCAGAACCGAGAACACGCTGTTGGGCAGAGCTGCAACTGACCGCTGGAGTTCAGCTCTCGCCGGACGGCAGAAGGCGAAGAACGAAGCCGCTTGCGAGCGGCGCAGTGCAGCGAAGAGCTCTCCGAATTCGCCGCTAGCTCCACGGTCCTTCTCAGCTGCTAGTAGCAGCGCTCGCAGTACACAGAGCTTCGCAAGGCCCGAAGAGCCGGAGGGAAGTATCGCACACGCAAATGTGCCAGGACAGAGACGTGTTCTACGTTGTCCCCTCTCGTCGTGCAGTTTGTGCCTCTGCTGCTTCTGCTGTTAGGAATCGCTCCTTGAAAGGCGAGCGAGAGCGTCCTTCCGGGTGCATTGCACTGAGTCGAGTGCTCGCTCGGGACTTTGCTCTCGGGGCCAAGGCAAGAGGGCGTGCTTCCCCCAGAACTGAGAACACGCTGTTGGGCAGAGCTGCAACTGACCGCTGGAGTTCAGCTCTCGCCGGACGGCAGAAGGCGAAGAACGAAGCCGCTTGCGAGCGGCGCAGTGCAGCGAAGAGCTCTCCGAATTCGCCGCTAGCTCCACGGTCCTTCTCAGCTGCGAGTAGCAGCGCTCGCAGTACACAGAGCTTCGCAAGGCCCGAAGAGCCGGAGGGAAGTATCGCGCACGCAAATGTGCCAGGACAGAGACGTGTTCTACGTTGTCCCTTCTCGTCGTGCAGTTTGTGCCTCTGCTGCTTCTGCTGTTAGGAATCGCTCCTTGAAAGGCGAGCGAGAGCGTCCTTCCGGGTGCATTGCACTGAGTCGAGTGCTCGCTCGGGACTTTGCTCTCGGGGCCAAGGCAAGAGGGCGTGCTTCCCCCAGAACCGAGAACACGCTGTTGGGCAGAGCTGCAACAGACCGCTGGAGTTCAGCTCTCGCCGGACGGCAGAAGGCGAAGAACGAAGGCGCTTGCGAGCGGCGCAGTGCAGCGAAGAGCTCTCCGAATTCGCCGCTAGCTCCACGGTCCTTCTCAGCTGCGAGTAGCAGCGCTCGCAGTACACAGAGCTTCGCAAGGCCCGAAGAGCCGGAGGGAAGTATCGCACACGCAAATGTGCCAGGACAGAGAGGTGTTCTACGGTGTCCCTTCTTGTCGTGCAGTTTGTGCCTCTGCTGCTTCTGCTGTTAGGAATCGCTCCTTGAAAGGCGAGCGAGAGCGTCCTTCCGGGTGCATTGCACTGAGTCGAGTGCTCGCTCGGGACTTTGCTCTCGCGGCCAAGGCAAGAGGGCGTGCTTGCCCGCAGAACCGAGAACACGCTGTTGGGCAGAGCTGCAACTGACCGCTGGAGTTCAGCTCTCGCCGGACGGCAGAAGGCGAAGAACGAAGCCGCTTGCGAGCGGCGCAGTGCAGCGAAGAGCTCTCCGAATTCGCCGCTAGCTCCACGGTCCTTCTCAGCTGCGAGTAGCAGCGCTCGCAGTACGCAGAGCTTCGCAAGGCCCGAAGAGCCGGAGGGAAGTATCGCACACGCAAATGTGCCAGGACAGAGACGTGTTCTACGTTGTCCCCTCTCGTCGTGCAGTTTGTGCCTCTGCTGCTTCTGCTGTTAGGAATCGCTCCTTGAAAGGCGAGCGAGAGCGTCCTTCCGGGTGCATTGCACTGAGTCGAGTGCTCGCTCGGGACTTTGCTCTCGCGGCCAAGGCAAGAGGGCGTGCTTGCCCGCAGAACCGAGAACACGCTGTTGGGCAGAGCTGCAACTGACCGCTGGAGTTCAGCTCTCGCCGGACGGCAGAAGGCGAAGAACGAAGCCGCTTGCGAGCGGCGCAGTGCAGCGAAGAGCTCTCCGAATTCGCCGCTAGCTCCACGGTCCTTCTCAGCTGCGAGTAGCAGCGCTCGCAGTACACAGAGCTTCGCAAGGCCCGAAGAGCCGGAGGGAAGTATCGCACACGCAAATGTGCCAGGACAGAGACGTGTTCTACGTTGTCCCCTCTCGTCGTGCAGTTTGTGCCTCTGCTGCTTCTGCTGTTAGGAATCGCTCCTTGAAAGGCGAGCGAGAGCGTCCTTCCGGGTGCATTGCACTGAGTCGAGTGCTCGCTCGGGACTTTGCTCTCGGGGCCAAGGCAAGAGGGCGTGCTTCCCCCAGAACCGAGAACACGCTGTTGGGCAGAGCTGCAACTGACCGCTGGAGTTCAGCTCTCGCCGGACGGCAGAAGGCGAAGAACGAAGGCGCTTGCGAGCGGCGCAGTGCAGCGAAGAGCTCTCCGAATTCGCCGCTAGCTCCACGGTCCTTCTCAGCTGCGAGTAGCAGCGCTCGCAGTACACAGAGCTTCGCAAGGCCCGAAGAGCCGGAGGGAAGTATCGCACACGCAAATGTGCCAGGACAGAGACGTGTTCTACGTTGTCCCCTCTCGTCGTGCAGTTTGTGCCTCTGCTGCTTCTGCTGTTAGGAATCGCTCCTTGAAAGGCGAGCGAGAGCGTCCTTCCGGGTGCATTGCACTGAGTCGAGTGCTCGCTCTGGACTTTGCTCTCGGGGCCAAGGCAAGAGGGCGTGCTTGCCCGCAGAACCGAGAACACGCTGTTGGGCAGAGCTGCAACTGACCGCTGGAGTTCAGCTCTCGCCGGACGGCAGAAGGGGAAGAACGAAGCCGCTTGCGAGCGGCGCAGTGCAGCGAAGAGCTCTCCGAATTCGCCGCTAGCTCCACGGTCCTTCTCAGCTGCTAGTAGCAGCGCTCGCAGTACACAGAGCTTCGCAAGGCCCGAAGAGCCGGAGGGAAGTATCGCACACGCAAATGTGCCAGGACAGAGACGTGTTCTACGTTGTCCCCTCTCGTCGTGCAGTTTGTGCCTCTGCTGCTTCTGCTGTTAGGAATCGCTCCTTGAAAGGCGAGCGAGAGCGTCCTTCCGGGTGCATTGCACTGAGTCGAGTGCTCGCTCGGGACTTTGCTCTCGGGGCCAAGGCAAGAGGGCGTGCTTCCCCCAGAACCGAGAACACGCTGTTGGGCAGAGCTGCAACAGACCGCTGGAGTTCAGCTCTCGCCGGACGGCAGAAGGCGAAGAACGAAGGCGCTTGCGAGCGGCGCAGTGCAGCGAAGAGCTCTCCGAATTCGCCGCTAGCTCCACGGTCCTTCTCAGCTGCGAGTAGCAGCGCTCGCAGTACACAGAGCTTCGCAAGGCCCGAAGAGCCGGAGGGAAGTATCGCACACGAAAATGTGCCAGGACAGAGACGTGTTCTACGGTGTCCCTTCTCGTCGTGCAGTTTGTGCCTCTGCTGCTTCTGCTGTTACGAATCGCTCCTTGAAAGGCGAGCGAGAGCGTCCTTCCGGGTGCATTGCACTGAGTCGAGTGCTCGCTCGGGACTTTGCTCTCGCGGCCAAGGCAAGAGGGCGTGCTTGCCCGCAGAACCGAGAACACGCTGTTGGGCAGAGCTGCAACTGACCGCTGGAGTTCAGCTCTCGCCGGACGGCAGAAGGCGAAGAACGAAGCCGCTTGCGAGCGGCGCAGTGCAGCGAAGAGCTCTCCGAATTCGCCGCTAGCTCCACGGTCCTTCTCAGCTGCGAGTAGCAGCGCTCGCAGTACACAGAGCTTCGCAAGGCCCGAAGAGCCGGAGGGAAGTATCGCACACGCAAATGTGCCAGGACAGAGACGTGTTCTACGTTGTCCCCTCTCGTCGTGCAGTTTGTGCCTCTGCTGCTTCTGCTGTTAGGAATCGCTCCTTGAAAGGCGAGCGAGAGCGTCCTTCCGGGTGCATTGCACTGAGTCGAGTGCTCGCTCGGGACTTTGCTCTCGCGGCCAAGGCAAGAGGGCGTGCTTGCCCGCAGAACCGAGAACACGCTGTTGGGCAGAGCTGCAACTGACCGCTGGAGTTCAGCTCTCGCCGGACGGCAGAAGGCGAAGAACGAAGCCGCTTGCGAGCGGCGCAGTGCAGCGAAGAGCTCTCCGAATTCGCCGCTAGCTCCACGGTCCTTCTCAGCTGCGAGTAGCAGCGCTCGCAGTACACAGAGCTTCGCAAGGCCCGAAGAGCCGGAGGGAAGTATCGCACACGCAAATGTGCCAGGACAGAGACGTGTTCTACGTTGTCCCTTCTCGTCGTGCAGTTTGTGCCGCTGCTGCTTCTGCTGTTAGGAATCGCTCCTTGAAAGGCGAGCGAGAGCGTCCTTCCGGGTGCATTGCACTGAGTCGAGTGCTCGCTCGGGACTTTGCTCTCGCGGCCAAGGCAAGAGGGCGTGCTTGCCCGCAGAACCGAGAACACGCTGTTGGGCAGAGCTGCAACTGACCGCTGGAGTTCAGCTCTCGCCGGACGGCAGAAGGCGAAGAACGAAGGCGCTTGCGAGCGGCGCAGTGCAGCGAAGAGCTCTCCGAATTCGCCGCTAGCTCCACGGTCCTTCTCAGCTGCGAGTAGCAGCGCTCGCAGTACACAGAGCTTCGCAAGGCCCGAAGAGCCGGAGGGAAGTATCGCACACGCAAATGTGCCAGGACAGAGACGTGTTCTACGTTGTCCCCTCTCGTCGTGCAGTTTGTGCCTCTGCTGCTTCTGCTGTTAGGAATCGCTCCTTGAAAGGCGAGCGAGAGCGTCCTTCCGGGTGCATTGCACTGAGTCGAGTGCTCGCTCGGGACTTTGCTCTCGCGGCCAAGGCAAGAGGGCGTGCTTGCCGCAGAACCGAGAACACGCTGTTGGGCAGAGCTGCAACTGACCGCTGGAGTTCAGCTCTCGCCGGACGGCAGAAGGCGAAGAACGAAGGCGCTTGCGAGCGGCGCAGTGCAGCGAAGAGCTCTCCGAATTCGCCGCTAGCTCCACGGTCCTTCTCAGCTGCGAGTAGCAGCGCTCGCAGTACACAGAGCTTCGCAAGGCCCGAAGAGCCGGAGGGAAGTATCGCACACGCAAATGTGCCAGGACAGAGACGTGTTTCTACGTTGTCCCCTCTCGTCGTGCAGTTTGTGCCCCTGCTGCTTCTGCTGTTAGGAATCGCTCCTTGAAAGGCGAGCGAGAGCGTCTTTCCGGGTGCATTGCACTGAGTCGAGTGCTCGCTCGGGACTTTGCTCTCGGGCCAGGCAAGAGGGCGTGCTTGCCCGCAGAACCGAGAACACGCTGTTGGGCAGAGCTGCAAACTGACCGCTGGAGTTCAGCTCTCGCCGGACGGCAGAAGGCGAAGAACGAAGGCGCTTGCGAGCGGCGCAGTGCAGCGAAGAGCTCTCCGAATTCGCCGCTAGCTCCACGGTCCTTCTCAGCTGCGAGTAGCAGCGCTCGCAGTACACAGAGCTTCGCAAGGCCGAAGAGCCGGAGGGAAGTATCGCACACGCAAATGTGCCAGGACAGAGACGTGTTCTACGTTGTCCCCTCTCGTCGTGCAGTTTGTGCCTCTGCTGCTTCTGCTGTTAGGAATCGCTCCTTGAAAGGCGAGCGAGAGCGTCCTTCCGGGTGCATTGCACTGAGTCGAGTGCTCGCTCGGGACTTTGCTCTCGCGGCCAAGGCAAGAGGGCGTGCTTGCCCGCAGAACCGAGAACACGCTGTTGGGCAGAGCTGCAACTGACCGCTGGAGTTCAGCTCTCGCCGGACGGCAGAAGGCGAAGAACGAAGGCGCTTGCGAGCGGCGCAGTGCAGCGAAGAGCTCTCCGAATTCGCCGCTAGCTCCACGGTCCTTCTCAGCTGCGAGTAGCAGCGCTCGCAGTACACAGAGCTTCGCAAGGCCCGAAGAGCCGGAGGGAAGTATCGCACACGCAAATGTGCCAGGACAGAGACGTGTTCTACGTTGTCCCTTCTCGTCGTGCAGTTTGTGCCTCTGCTGCTTCTGCTGTTAGGAATCGCTCCTTGAAAGGCGAGCGAGAGCGTCCTTCCGGGTGCATTGCACTGAGTCGAGTGCTCGCTCGGGACTTTGCTCTCGGGGCCAAGGCAAGAGGGCGTGCTTGCCCGCAGAACCTGAGAACACGCTGTTGGGCAGAGCTGCAACTGACCGCTGGAGTTCAGCTCTCGCCGGACGGCAGAAGGCGAAGAACGAAGCCCGCTTGCGAGCGGCGCAGTGCAGCGAAGAGCTCTCCGAATTCGCCGCTAGCTCCACGGTCCTTCTCAGCTGCGAGTAGCTGCTCTCGCAGTACACAGAGCTTCGCAAGGCCCGAAGAGCCGGAGGGAAGTATCGCACACGCAAATGTGCCAGGACAGAGACGTGTTCTACGTTGTCCCTTCTCGTCGTGCAGTTTGTGCCCCTGCTGCTTCTGCTGTTAGGAATCGCTCCTTGAAAGGCGAGCGAGAGCGTCCTTCCGGGTGCATTGCACTGAGTCGAGTGCTCGCTCGGGACTTTGCTCTCGGGGCCAAGGCAAGAAGGGCGTGCTTCCCCCAGAACCGAGAACACGCTGTTGGGGCAGAGCTGCAACTGACCGAGAGTTCAGCTCTAGCCGGACGGCAGAAGGCGAAGAACGAAGCCGCTTGCGAGCGGCGCAGTGCAGCGAAGAGCTCTCCGAATTCGCCGCTAGCTCCACGGTCCTTCTCAGCTGCGAGTAGCAGCGCTCGCAGTACACAGAGCTTCGCAAGGCCCGAAGAGCCGGAGGGAAGTATCGCACACGAAAATGTGCCAGGACAGAGACGTGTTCTACGTTGTCCCCTCTCGTCGTGCAGTTTGTGCCTCTGCTGCTTCTGCTGTTAGGAATCGCTCCTTGAAAGGCGAGCGAGAGCGTCCTTCCGGGTGCATTGCACTGAGTCGAGTGCTCGCTCGGGACTTTGCTCTCGCGGCCAAGGCAAGAGGGCGTGCTTGCCCGCAGAACCGAGAACACGCTGTTGGGCAGAGCTGCAACTGACCGCTGGAGTTCAGCCTTCGCCGGACGGCAGAAGGCGAAGAACGAAGCCGCTTGCGAGCGGCGCAGTGCAGCGAAGAGCTCTCCGAATTCGCCGCTAGCTCCACGGTCCTTCTCAGCTGCGAGTAGCAGCGCTCGCAGTACACAGAGCTTCGCAAGGCCCGAAGAGCCGGAGGGAAGTATCGCACACGCAAATGTGCCAGGACAGAGACGTGTTCTACGTTGTCCCCTCTCGTCGTGCAGTTTGTGCCTCTGCTGCTTCTGCTGTTAGGAATCGCTCCTTGAAAGGCGAGCGAGAGCGTCCTTCCGGGTGCATTGCACTGAGTCGAGTGCTCGCTCGGGACTTTGCTCTCGGGGCCAAGGCAAGAGGGCGTGCTTGCCCGCAGAACCGAGAACACGCTGTTGGGCAGAGCTGCAACTGACCGCTGGAGTTCAGCCTTCGCCGGACGGCAGAAGGCGAAGAACGAAGCCGCTTGCGAGCGGCGCAGTGCAGCGAAGAGCTCTCCGAATTCGCCGCTAGCTCCACGGTCCTTCTCAGCTGCGAGTAGCAGCGCTCGCAGTACACAGAGCTTCGCAAGGCCCGAAGACCCGGAGGGAAGTATCGCGCACGCAAATGTGCCAGGACAGAGACGTGTTCTACGTTGTCCCCTCTCGTCGTGCAGTTTGTGCCTCTGCTGCTTCTGCTGTTAGGAATCGCTCCTTGAAAGGCGAGCGAGAGCGTCCTTCCGGGTGCATTGCACTGAGTCGAGTGCTCGCTCGGGACTTTGCTCTCGGGGCCAAGGCAAGAGGGCGTGCTTCCCCCAGAACCGAGAACACGCTGTTGGGCAGAGCTGCAACTGACCGCTGGAGTTCAGCTCTCGCCGGACGGCAGAAGGCGAAGAACGAAGCCGCTTGCGAGCGGCGCAGTGCAGCGAAGAGCTCTCCGAATTCGCCGCTAGCTCCACGGTCCTTCTCAGCTGCGAGTAGCAGCGCTCGCAGTACACAGAGCTTCGCAAGGCCCGAAGACCCGGAGGGAAGTATCGCGCACGCAAATGTGCCAGGACAGAGACGTGTTCTACGTTGTCCCCTCTCGTCGTGCAGTTTGTGCCTCTGCTGCTTCTGCTGTTAGGAATCGCTCCTTGAAAGGCGAGCGAGAGCGTCCTTCCGGGTGCATTGCACTGAGTCGAGTGCTCGCTCGGGACTTTGCTCTCGGGGCCAAGGCAAGAGGGCGTGCTTCCCCCAGAACCGAGAACACGCTGTTGGGCAGAGCTGCAACTGACCGCTGGAGTTCAGCTCTCGCCGGACGGCAGAAGGCGAAGAACGAAGGCGCTTGCGAGCGGCGCAGTGCAGCGAAGAGCTCTCCGAATTCGCCGCTAGCTCCACGGTCCTTCTCAGCTGCGAGTAGCAGCGCTCGCAGTACACAGAGCTTCGCAAGGCCCGAAGAGCCGGAGGGAAGTATCGCACACGCAAATGTGCCAGGACAGAGACGTGTTCTACGTTGTCCCCTCTCGTCGTGCAGTTTGTGCCTCTGCTGCTTCTGCTGTTAGGAATCGCTCCTTGAAAGGCGAGCGAGAGCGTCCTTCCGGGTGCATTGCACTGAGTCGAGTGCTCGCTCGGGACTTTGCTCTCGCGGCCAAGGCAAGAGGGCGTGCTTGCCCGCAGAACCGAGAACACGCTGTTGGGCAGAGCTGCAACTGACCGCTGGAGTTCAGCTCTCGCCGGACGGCAGAAGGCGAAGAACGAAGGCGCTTGCGAGCGGCGCAGTGCAGCGAAGAGCTCTCCGAATTCGCCGCTAGCTCCACGGTCCTTCTCAGCTGCGAGTAGCAGCGCTCGCAGTACACAGAGCTTCGCAAGGCCCGAAGAGCCGGAGGGAAGTATCGCACACGCAAATGTGCCAGGACAGAGACGTGTTCTACGTTGTCCCTTCTCGTCGTGCAGTTTGTGCCGCTGCTGCTTCTGCTGTTAGGAATCGCTCCTTGAAAGGCGAGCGAGAGCGTCCTTCCGGGTGCATTGCACTGAGTCGAGTGCTCGCTCGGGACTTTGCTCTCGCGGCCAAGGCAAGAGGGCGTGCTTGCCCGCAGAACCGAGAACACGCTGTTGGGCAGAGCTGCAACTGACCGCTGGAGTTCAGCTCTCGCCGGACGGCAGAAGGCGAAGAACGAAGGCGCTTGCGAGCGGCGCAGTGCAGCGAAGAGCTCTCCGAATTCGCCGCTAGCTCCACGGTCCTTCTCAGCTGCGAGTAGCAGCGCTCGCAGTACACAGAGCTTCGCAAGGCCCGAAGAGCCGGAGGGAAGTATCGCACACGCAAATGTGCCAGGACAGAGACGTGTTAGTTCTACGTTGTCCCCTCTCGTCGTGCAGTTTGTGCCCTGCTGCTTCTGCTGTTAGGAATCGCTCCTTGAAAGGCGAGCGAGAGCGTCTTTCCGGGTGCATTGCACTGAGTCGAGTGCTCGCTCGGGACTTTGCTCTCGGGGCCAAGGCAAGAGGGCGTGCTTGCCCGCAGAACCGAGAACACGCTGTTGGGCAGAGCTGCAACTGACCGCTGGAGTTCAGCTCTCGCCGGACGGCAGAAGGCGAAGAACGAAGGCGCTTGCGAGCGGCGCAGTGCAGCGAAGAGCTCTCCGAATTCGCCGCTAGCTCCACGGTCCTTCTCAGCTGCGAGTAGCAGCGCTCGCAGTACACAGAGCTTCGCAAGGCCCGAAGAGCCGGAGGG
Organism: Sturnus vulgaris; assembly: GCF_052056855.1. Lineage (NCBI taxonomy): Eukaryota > Metazoa > Chordata > Aves > Passeriformes > Sturnidae > Sturnus > Sturnus vulgaris. Next base: position 117,919 of record NW_028276459.1, on the reverse strand, counting down.
AAGTATCGCACACGCAAATGTGCCAGGACAGAGACGTGTTCTACGTTGTCCCCTCTCGTCGTGCAGTTTGTGCCTCTGCTGCTTCTGCTGTTAGGAATCGCTCCTTGAAAGGCGAGCGAGAGCGTCCTTCCGGGTGCATTGCACTGAGTCGAGTGCTCGCTCGGGACTTTGCTCTCGCGGCCAAGGCAAGAGGGCGTGCTTGCCCGCAGAACCGAGAACACGCTGTTGGGCAGAGCTGCAACTGACCGCTGGAGTTCAGCTCTCGCCGGACGGCAGAAGGCGAAGAACGAAGGCGCTTGCGAGCGGCGCAGTGCAGCGAAGAGCTCTCCGAATTCGCCGCTAGCTCCACGGTCCTTCTCAGCTGCGAGTAGCAGCGCTCGCAGTACACAGAGCTTCGCAAGGCCCGAAGAGCCGGAGGGAAGTATCGCACACGCAAATGTGCCAGGACAGAGACGTGTTCTACGTTGTCCCTCTCGTCGTGCAGTTTGTGCCTCTGCTGCTTCTGCTGTTAGGAATCGCTCCTTGAAAGGCGAGCGAGAGCGTCCTTCCGGGTGCATTGCACTGAGTCGAGTGCTCGCTCGGGACTTTGCTCTCGGGGCCAAGGCAAGAGGGCGTGCTTGCCCGCAGAACCGAGAACACGCTGTTGGGCAGAGCTGCAACTGACCGCTGGAGTTCAGCTCTCGCCGGACGGCAGAAGGCGAAGAACGAAGCCGCTTGCGAGCGGCGCAGTGCAGCGAAGAGCTCTCCGAATTCGCCGCTAGCTCCACGGTCCTTCTCAGCTGCGAGTAGCTGCTCTCGCAGTACACAGAGCTTCGCAAGGCCCGAAGAGCCGGAGGGAAGTATCGCACACGCAAATGTGCCAGGACAGAGACGTGTTCTACGTTGTCCCCTCTCGTCGTGCAGTTTGTGCCTCTGCTGCTTCTGCTGTTAGGAATCGCTCCTTGAAAGGCGAGCGAGAGCGTCCTTCCGGGTGCATTGCACTGAGTCGAGTGCTCGCTCGGGACTTTGCTCTCGGGGCCAAGGCAAGAGGGCGTGCTTGCCCGCAGAACCGAGAACACGCTGTTGGGCAGAGCTGCAACTGACCGCTGGAGTTCAGCCTTCGCCGGACGGCAGAAGGCGAAGAACGAAGCCGCTTGCGAGCGGCGCAGTGCAGCGAAGAGCTCTCCGAATTCGCCGCTAGCTCCACGGTCCTTCTCAGCTGCGAGTAGCAGCGCTCGCAGTACACAGAGCTTCGCAAGGCCCGAAGACCCGGAGGGAAGTATCGCGCACGCAAATGTGCCAGGACAGAGACGTGTTCTACGTTGTCCCCTCTCGTCGTGCAGTTTGTGCCTCTGCTGCTTCTGCTGTTAGGAATCGCTCCTTGAAAGGCGAGCGAGAGCGTCCTTCCGGGTGCATTGCACTGAGTCGAGTGCTCGCTCGGGACTTTGCTCTCGGGGCCAAGGCAAGAGGGCGTGCTTCCCCCAGAACCGAGAACACGCTGTTGGGCAGAGCTGCAACTGACCGCTGGAGTTCAGCTCTCGCCGGACGGCAGAAGGCGAAGAACGAAGCCGCTTGCGAGCGGCGCAGTGCAGCGAAGAGCTCTCCGAATTCGCCGCTAGCTCCACGGTCCTTCTCAGCTGCGAGTAGCAGCGCTCGCAGTACACAGAGCTTCGCAAGGCCCGAAGACCCGGAGGGAAGTATCGCGCACGCAAATGTGCCAGGACAGAGACGTGTTCTACGTTGTCCCCTCTCGTCGTGCAGTTTGTGCCTCTGCTGCTTCTGCTGTTAGGAATCGCTCCTTGAAAGGCGAGCGAGAGCGTCCTTCCGGGTGCATTGCACTGAGTCGAGTGCTCGCTCGGGACTTTGCTCTCGGGGCCAAGGCAAGAGGGCGTGCTTCCCCCAGAACCGAGAACACGCTGTTGGGCAGAGCTGCAACTGACCGCTGGAGTTCAGCTCTCGCCGGACGGCAGAAGGCGAAGAACGAAGGCGCTTGCGAGCGGCGCAGTGCAGCGAAGAGCTCTCCGAATTCGCCGCTAGCTCCACGGTCCTTCTCAGCTGCGAGTAGCAGCGCTCGCAGTACACAGAGCTTCGCAAGGCCCGAAGAGCCGGAGGGAAGTATCGCACACGCAAATGTGCCAGGACAGAGACGTGTTCTACGTTGTCCCCTCTCGTCGTGCAGTTTGTGCCTCTGCTGCTTCTGCTGTTAGGAATCGCTCCTTGAAAGGCGAGCGAGAGCGTCCTTCCGGGTGCATTGCACTGAGTCGAGTGCTCGCTCGGGACTTTGCTCTCGCGGCCAAGGCAAGAGGGCGTGCTTGCCCGCAGAACCGAGAACACGCTGTTGGGCAGAGCTGCAACTGACCGCTGGAGTTCAGCCTTCGCCGGACGGCAGAAGGCGAAGAACGAAGCCGCTTGCGAGCGGCGCAGTGCAGCGAAGAGCTCTCCGAATTCGCCGCTAGCTCCACGGTCCTTCTCAGCTGCGAGTAGCAGCGCTCGCAGTACACAGAGCTTCGCAAGGCCCGAAGAGCCGGAGGGAAGTATCGCACACGCAAATGTGCCAGGACAGAGACGTGTTCTACGTTGTCCCTTCTCGTCGTGCAGTTTGTGCCTCTGCTGCTTCTGCTGTTAGGAATCGCTCCTTGAAAGGCGAGCGAGAGCGTCCTTCCGGGTGCATTGCACTGAGTCGAGTGCTCGCTCGGGACTTTGCTCTCGGGGCCAAGGCAAGAGGGCGTGCTTGCCCGCAGAACCGAGAACACGCTGTTGGGCAGAGCTGCAACTGACCGCTGGAGTTCAGCTCTCGCCGGACGGCAGAATGCAAGGAACGAAGCCGCTTGCGAGCGGCGCAGTGCAGCGAAGAGCTCTCCGAATTCGCCGCTAGCTCCACGGTCCTTCTCAGCTGCGAGTAGCAGCGCTCGCAGTACACAGAGCTTCGCAAGGCCCGAAGAGCCGGAGGGAAGTATCGCACACGCAAATGTGCCAGGACAGAGACGTGTTCTACGTTGTCCCCTCTCGTCGTGCAGTTTGTGCCTCTGCTGCTTCTGCTGTTAGGAATCGCTCCTTGAAAGGCGAGCGAGAGCGTCCTTCCGGGTGCATTGCACTGAGTCGAGTGCTCGCTCTGGACTTTGCTCTCGGGGCCAAGGCAAGAGGGCGTGCTTGCCCGCAGAACCGAGAACACGCTGTTGGGCAGAGCTGCAACTGACCGCTGGAGTTCAGCTCTCGCCGGACGGCAGAAGGGGAAGAACGAAGCCGCTTGCGAGCGGCGCAGTGCAGCGAAGAGCTCTCCGAATTCGCCGCTAGCTCCACGGTCCTTCTCAGCTGCTAGTAGCAGCGCTCGCAGTACACAGAGCTTCGCAAGGCCCGAAGAGCCGGAGGGAAGTATCGCACACGCAAATGTGCCAGGACAGAGACGTGTTCTACGTTGTCCCCTCTCGTCGTGCAGTTTGTGCCTCTGCTGCTTCTGCTGTTAGGAATCGCTCCTTGAAAGGCGAGCGAGAGCGTCCTTCCGGGTGCATTGCACTGAGTCGAGTGCTCGCTCGGGACTTTGCTCTCGGGGCCAAGGCAAGAGGGCGTGCTTCCCCCAGAACCGAGAACACGCTGTTGGGCAGAGCTGCAACAGACCGCTGGAGTTCAGCTCTCGCCGGACGGCAGAAGGCGAAGAACGAAGCCGCTTGCGAGCGGCGCAGTGCAGCGAAGAGCTCTCCGAATTCGCCGCTAGCTCCACGGTCCTTCTCAGCTGCGAGTAGCAGCGCTCGCAGTACACAGAGCTTCGCAAGGCCCGAAGAGCCGGAGGGAAGTATCGCACACGCAAATGTGCCAGGACAGAGACGTGTTCTACGTTGTCCCCTCTCGTCGTGCAGTTTGTGCCTCTGCTGCTTCTGCTGTTACGAATCGCTCCTTGAAAGGCGAGCGAGAGCGTCCTTCCGGGTGCATTGCACTGAGTCGAGTGCTCGCTCGGGACTTTGCTCTCGCGGCCAAGGCAAGAGGGCGTGCTTGCCCGCAGAACCGAGAACACGCTGTTGGGCAGAGCTGCAACTGACCGCTGGAGTTCAGCTCTCGCCGGACGGCAGAAGGCGAAGAACGAAGGCGCTTGCGAGCGGCGCAGTGCAGCGAAGAGCTCTCCGAATTCGCCGCTAGCTCCACGGTCCTTCTCAGCTGCGAGTAGCAGCGCTCGCAGTACACAGAGCTTCGCAAGGCCCGAAGAGCCGGAGGGAAGTATCGCACACGCAAATGTGCCAGGACAGAGACGTGTTCTACGTTGTCCCCTCTCGTCGTGCAGTTTGTGCCTCTGCTGCTTCTGCTGTTAGGAATCGCTCCTTGAAAGGCGAGCGAGAGCGTCCTTCCGGGTGCATTGCACTGAGTCGAGTGCTCGCTCGGGACTTTGCTCTCGCGGCCAAGGCAAGAGGGCGTGCTTGCCCGCAGAACCGAGAACACGCTGTTGGGCAGAGCTGCAACTGACCGCTGGAGTTCAGCTCTCGCCGGACGGCAGAAGGCGAAGAACGAAGCCGCTTGCGAGCGGCGCAGTGCAGCGAAGAGCTCTCCGAATTCGCCGCTAGCTCCACGGTCCTTCTCAGCTGCGAGTAGCAGCGCTCGCAGTACACAGAGCTTCGCAAGGCCCGAAGAGCCGGAGGGAAGTATCGCACACGCAAATGTGCCAGGACAGAGACGTGTTCTACGTTGTCCCTTCTCGTCGTGCAGTTTGTGCCGCTGCTGCTTCTGCTGTTAGGAATCGCTCCTTGAAAGGCGAGCGAGAGCGTCCTTCCGGGTGCATTGCACTGAGTCGAGTGCTCGCTCGGGACTTTGCTCTCGCGGCCAAGGCAAGAGGGCGTGCTTGCCCGCAGAACCGAGAACACGCTGTTGGGCAGAGCTGCAACTGACCGCTGGAGTTCAGCTCTCGCCGGACGGCAGAAGGCGAAGAACGAAGGCGCTTGCGAGCGGCGCAGTGCAGCGAAGAGCTCTCCGAATTCGCCGCTAGCTCCACGGTCCTTCTCAGCTGCGAGTAGCAGCGCTCGCAGTACACAGAGCTTCGCAAGGCCCGAAGAGCCGGAGGGAAGTATCGCACACGCAAATGTGCCAGGACAGAGACGTGTTCTACGTTGTCCCCTCTCGTCGTGCAGTTTGTGCCTCTGCTGCTTCTGCTGTTAGGAATCGCTCCTTGAAAGGCGAGCGAGAGCGTCCTTCCGGGTGCATTGCACTGAGTCGAGTGCTCGCTCGGGACTTTGCTCTCGCGGCCAAGGCAAGAGGGCGTGCTTGCCCGCAGAACCGAGAACACGCTGTTGGGCAGAGCTGCAACTGACCGCTGGAGTTCAGCTCTCGCCGGACGGCAGAAGGCGAAGAACGAAGGCGCTTGCGAGCGGCGCAGTGCAGCGAAGAGCTCTCCGAATTCGCCGCTAGCTCCACGGTCCTTCTCAGCTGCGAGTAGCAGCGCTCGCAGTACACAGAGCTTCGCAAGGCCCGAAGAGCCGGAGGGAAGTATCGCACACGCAAATGTGCCAGGACAGAGACGTGTTCTACGTTGTCCCCTCTCGTCGTGCAGTTTGTGCCTCTGCTGCTTCTGCTGTTAGGAATCGCTCCTTGAAAGGCGAGCGAGAGCGTCCTTCCGGGTGCATTGCACTGAGTCGAGTGCTCGCTCGGGACTTTGCTCTCGCGGCCAAGGCAAGAGGGCGTGCTTGCCCGCAGAACCGAGAACACGCTGTTGGGCAGAGCTGCAACTGACCGCTGGAGTTCAGCTCTCGCCGGACGGCAGAAGGCGAAGAACGAAGGCGCTTGCGAGCGGCGCAGTGCAGCGAAGAGCTCTCCGAATTCGCCGCTAGCTCCACGGTCCTTCTCAGCTGCGAGTAGCAGCGCTCGCAGTACACAGAGCTTCGCAAGGCCCGAAGAGCCGGAGGGAAGTATCGCACACGCAAATGTGCCAGGACAGAGACGTGTTCTACGTTGTCCCTTCTCGTCGTGCAGTTTGTGCCGCTGCTGCTTCTGCTGTTAGGAATCGCTCCTTGAAAGGCGAGCGAGAGCGTCCTTCCGGGTGCATTGCACTGAGTCGAGTGCTCGCTCGGGACTTTGCTCTCGCGGCCAAGGCAAGAGGGCGTGCTTGCCCGCAGAACCGAGAACACGCTGTTGGGCAGAGCTGCAACTGACCGCTGGAGTTCAGCTCTCGCCGGACGGCAGAAGGCGAAGAACGAAGGCGCTTGCGAGCGGCGCAGTGCAGCGAAGAGCTCTCCGAATTCGCCGCTAGCTCCACGGTCCTTCTCAGCTGCGAGTAGCAGCGCTCGCAGTACACAGAGCTTCGCAAGGCCCGAAGAGCCGGAGGGAAGTATCGCACACGCAAATGTGCCAGGACAGAGACGTGTTCTACGTTGTCCCCTCTCGTCGTGCAGTTTGTGCCTCTGCTGCTTCTGCTGTTAGGAATCGCTCCTTGAAAGGCGAGCGAGAGCGTCCTTCCGGGTGCATTGCACTGAGTCGAGTGCTCGCTCGGGACTTTGATCTCGCGGCCAAGGCAAGAGGGCGTGCTTGCCCGCAGAACCGAGAACACGCTGTTGGGCAGAGCTGCAACTGACCGCTGGAGTTCAGCTCTCGCCGGACGGCAGAAGGCGAAGAACGAAGGCGCTTGCGAGCGGCGCAGTGCAGCGAAGAGCTCTCCGAATTCGCCGCTAGCTCCACGGTCCTTCTCAGCTGCGAGTAGCAGCGCTCGCAGTACACAGAGCTTCGCAAGGCCCGAAGAGCCGGAGGGAAGTATCGCACACGCAAATGTGCCAGGACAGAGACGTGTTCTACGTTGTCCCCTCTCGTCGTGCAGTTTGTGCCCCTGCTGCTTCTGCTGTTAGGAATCGCTCCTTGAAAGGCGAGCGAGAGCGTCTTTCCGGGTGCATTGCACTGAGTCGAGTGCTCGCTCGGGACTTTGCTCTCGGGGCCAAGGCAAGAGGGCGTGCTTGCCCGCAGAACCGAGAACACGCTGTTGGGCAGAGCTGCAACTGACCGCTGGAGTTCAGCTCTCGCCGGACGGCAGAAGGCGAAGAACGAAGGCGCTTGCGAGCGGCGCAGTGCAGCGAAGAGCTCTCCGAATTCGCCGCTAGCTCCACGGTCCTTCTCAGCTGCGAGTAGCTGCTCTCGCAGTACACAGAGCTTCGCAAGGCCCGAAGAGCCGGAGGGAAGTATCGCACACGCAAATGTGCCAGGACAGAGACGTGTTCTACGTTGTCCCTTCTCGTCGTGCAGTTTGTGCCCCTGCTGCTTCTGCTGTTAGGAATCGCTCCTTGAAAGGCGAGCGAGAGCGTCCTTCCGGGTGCATTGCACTGAGTCGAGTGCTCGCTCGGGACTTTGCTCTCGGGGCCAAGGCAAGAGGGCGTGCTTCCCCCAGAACCGAGAACACGCTGTTGGGCAGAGCTGCAACTGACCGCTGGAGTTCAGCTCTAGCCGGACGGCAGAAGGCGAAGAACGAAGGCGCTTGCGAGCGGCGCAGTGCAGCGAAGAGCTCTCCGAATTCGCCGCTAGCTCCACGGTCCTTCTCAGCTGCGAGTAGCAGCGCTCGCAGTACACAGAGCTTCGCAAGGCCCGAAGAGCCGGAGGGAAGTATCGCACACGCAAATGTGCCAGGACAGAGAGGTGTTCTACGGTGTCCCTTCTCGTCGTGCAGTTTGTGCCTCTGCTGCTTCTGCTGTTAGGAATCGCTCCTTGAAAGGCGAGCGAGAGCGTCCTTCCGGGTGCATTGCACTGAGTCGAGTGCTCGCTCGGGACTTTGCTCTCGCGGCCAAGGCAAGAGGGCGTGCTTGCCCGCAGAACCGAGAACACGCTGTTGGGCAGAGCTGCAACTGACCGCTGGAGTTCAGCTCTCGCCGGACGGCAGAAGGCGAAGAACGAAGCCGCTTGCGAGCGGCGCAGTGCAGCGAAGAGCTCTCCGAATTCGCCGCTAGCTCCACGGTCCTTCTCAGCTGCGAGTAGCAGCGCTCGCAGTACGCAGAGCTTCGCAAGGCCCGAAGAGCCGGAGGGAAGTATCGCACACGCAAATGTGCCAGGACAGAGACGTGTTCTACGTTGTCCCCTCTCGTCGTGCAGTTTGTGCCTCTGCTGCTTCTGCTGTTAGGAATCGCTCCTTGAAAGGCGAGCGAGAGCGTCCTTCCGGGTGCATTGCACTGAGTCGAGTGCTCGCTCGGGACTTTGCTCTCGCGGCCAAGGCAAGAGGGCGTGCTTGCCCGCAGAACCGAGAACACGCTGTTGGGCAGAGCTGCAACTGACCGCTGGAGTTCAGCTCTCGCCGGACGGCAGAAGGCGAAGAACGAAGCCGCTTGCGAGCGGCGCAGTGCAGCGAAGAGCTCTCCGAATTCGCCGCTAGCTCCACGGTCCTTCTCAGCTGCTAGTAGCAGCGCTCGCAGTACACAGAGCTTCGCAAGGCCCGAAGAGCCGGAGGGAAGTATCGCACACGCAAATGTGCCAGGACAGAGACGTGTTCTACGTTGTCCCCTCTCGTCGTGCAGTTTGTGCCTCTGCTGCTTCTGCTGTTAGGAATCGCTCCTTGAAAGGCGAGCGAGAGCGTCCTTCCGGGTGCATTGCACTGAGTCGAGTGCTCGCTCGGGACTTTGCTCTCGGGGCCAAGGCAAGAGGGCGTGCTTCCCCCAGAACCGAGAACACGCTGTTGGGCAGAGCTGCAACAGACCGCTGGAGTTCAGCTCTCGCCGGACGGCAGAAGGCGAAGAACGAAGGCGCTTGCGAGCGGCGCAGTGCAGCGAAGAGCTCTCCGAATTCGCCGCTAGCTCCACGGTCCTTCTCAGCTGCGAGTAGCAGCGCTCGCAGTACACAGAGCTTCGCAAGGCCCGAAGAGCCGGAGGGAAGTATCGCACACGCAAATGTGCCAGGACAGAGACGTGTTCTACGGTGTCCCTTCTCGTCGTGCAGTTTGTGCCTCTGCTGCTTCTGCTGTTACGAATCGCTCCTTGAAAGGCGAGCGAGAGCGTCCTTCCGGGTGCATTGCACTGAGTCGAGTGCTCGCTCGGGACTTTGCTCTCGCGGCCAAGGCAAGAGGGCGTGCTTGCCCGCAGAACCGAGAACACGCTGTTGGGCAGAGCTGCAACTGACCGCTGGAGTTCAGCTCTCGCCGGACGGCAGAAGGCGAAGAACGAAGGCGCTTGCGAGCGGCGCAGTGCAGCGAAGAGCTCTCCGAATTCGCCGCTAGCTCCACGGTCCTTCTCAGCTGCGAGTAGCAGCGCTCGCAGTACACAGAGCTTCGCAAGGCCCGAAGAGCCGGAGGGAAGTATCGCACACGCAAATGTGCCAGGACAGAGACGTGTTCTACGTTGTCCACTCTCGTCGTGCAGTTTGTGCCTCTGCTGCTTCTGCTGTTAGGAATCGCTCCTTGAAAGGCGAGCGAGAGCGTCCTTCCGGGTGCATTGCACTGAGTCGAGTGCTCGCTCGGGACTTTGCTCTCGCGGCCAAGGCAAGAGGGCGTGCTTGCCCGCAGAACCGAGAACACGCTGTTGGGCAGAGCTGCAACTGACCGCTGGAGTTCAGCTCTCGCCGGACGGCAGAAGGCGAAGAACGAAGGCGCTTGCGAGCGGCGCAGTGCAGCGAAGAGCTCTCCGAATTCGCCGCTAGCTCCACGGTCCTTCTCAGCTGCGAGTAGCAGCGCTCGCAGTACACAGAGCTTCGCAAGGCCCGAAGAGCCGGAGGGAAGTATCGCACACGCAAATGTGCCAGGACAGAGACGTGTTCTACGTTGTCCCCTCTCGTCGTGCAGTTTGTGCCTCTGCTGCTTCTGCTGTTAGGAATCGCTCCTTGAAAGGCGAGCGAGAGCGTCCTTCCGGGTGCATTGCACTGAGTCGAGTGCTCGCTCGGGACTTTGCTCTCGCGGCCAAGGCAAGAGGGCGTGCTTGCCCGCAGAACCGAGAACACGCTGTTGGGCAGAGCTGCAACTGACCGCTGGAGTTCAGCTCTCGCCGGACGGCAGAAGGCGAAGAACGAAGCCGCTTGCGAGCGGCGCAGTGCAGCGAAGAGCTCTCCGAATTCGCCGCTAGCTCCACGGTCCTTCTCAGCTGCGAGTAGCAGCGCTCGCAGTACACAGAGCTTCGCAAGGCCCGAAGAGCCGGAGGGAAGTATCGCACACGCAAATGTGCCAGGACAGAGACGTGTTCTACGTTGTCCCCTCTCGTCGTGCAGTTTGTGCCCCTGCTGCTTCTGCTGTTAGGAATCGCTCCTTGAAAGGCGAGCGAGAGCGTCCTTCCGGGTGCATTGCACTGAGTCGAGTGCTCGCTCGGGACTTTGCTCTCGCGGCCAAGGCAAGAGGGCGTGCTTGCCCGCAGAACCGAGAACACGCTGTTGGGCAGAGCTGCAACTGACCGCTGGAGTTCAGCTCTCGCCGGACGGCAGAAGGCGAAGAACGAAGGCGCTTGCGAGCGGCGCAGTGCAGCGAAGAGCTCTCCGAATTCGCCGCTAGCTCCACGGTCCTTCTCAGCTGCGAGTAGCAGCGCTCGCAGTACACAGAGCTTCGCAAGGCCCGAAGAGCCGGAGGGAAGTATCGCACACGCAAATGTGCCAGGACAGAGACGTGTTCTACGTTGTCCCCTCTCGTCGTGCAGTTTGTGCCCCTGCTGCTTCTGCTGTTAGGAATCGCTCCTTGAAAGGCGAGCGAGAGCGTCCTTCCGGGTGCATTGCACTGAGTCGAGTGCTCGCTCGGGACTTTGCTCTCGGGGCCAAGGCAAGAGGGCGTGCTTGCCCGCAGAACCGAGAACACGCTGTTGGGCAGAGCTGCAACTGACCGCTGGAGTTCAGCTCTCGCCGGACGGCAGAAGGCGAAGAACGAAGCCGCTTGCGAGCGGCGCAGTGCAGCGAAGAGCTCTCCGAATTCGCCGCTAGCTCCACGGTCCTTCTCAGCTGCGAGTAGCAGCGCTCGCAGTACGCAGAGCTTCGCAAGGCCCGAAGAGCCGGAGGGAAGTATCGCACACGCAAATGTGCCAGGACAGAGACGTGTTCTACGTTGTCCCCTCTCGTCGTGCAGTTTGTGCCTCTGCTGCTTCTGCTGTTAGGAATCGCTCCTTGAAAGGCGAGCGAGAGCGTCCTTCCGGGTGCATTGCACTGAGTCGAGTGCTCGCTCGGGACTTTGCTCTCGCGGCCAAGGCAAGAGGGCGTGCTTGCCCGCAGAACCGAGAACACGCTGTTGGGCAGAGCTGCAACTGACCGCTGGAGTTCAGCTCTCGCCGGACGGCAGAAGGCGAAGAACGAAGCCGCTTGCGAGCGGCGCAGTGCAGCGAAGAGCTCTCCGAATTCGCCGCTAGCTCCACGGTCCTTCTCAGCTGCGAGTAGCAGCGCTCGCAGTACACAGAGCTTCGCAAGGCCCGAAGAGCCGGAGGGAAGTATCGCACACGCAAATGTGCCAGGACAGAGACGTGTTCTACGTTGTCCCCTCTCGTCGTGCAGTTTGTGCCTCTGCTGCTTCTGCTGTTAGGAATCGCTCCTTGAAAGGCGAGCGAGAGCGTCCTTCCGGGTGCATTGCACTGAGTCGAGTGCTCGCTCGGGACTTTGCTCTCGCGGCCAAGGCAAGAGGGCGTGCTTGCCCGCAGAACCGAGAACACGCTGTTGGGCAGAGCTGCAACTGACCGCTGGAGTTCAGCTCTCGCCGGACGGCAGAAGGCGAAGAACGAAGGCGCTTGCGAGCGGCGCAGTGCAGCGAAGAGCTCTCCGAATTCGCCGCTAGCTCCACGGTCCTTCTCAGCTGCGAGTAGCAGCGCTCGCAGTACACAGAGCTTCGCAAGGCCCGAAGAGCCGGAGGGAAGTATCGCACACGCAAATGTGCCAGGACAGAGACGTGTTCTACGTTGTCCCCTCTCGTCGTGCAGTTTGTGCCTCTGCTGCTTCTGCTGTTAGGAATCGCTCCTTGAAAGGCGAGCGAGAGCGTCCTTCCGGGTGCATTGCACTGAGTCGAGTGCTCGCTCGGGACTTTGCTCTCGCGGCCAAGGCAAGAGGGCGTGCTTGCCCGCAGAACCGAGAACACGCTGTTGGGCAGAGCTGCAACTGACCGCTGGAGTTCAGCTCTCGCCGGACGGCAGAAGGCGAAGAACGAAGGCGCTTGCGAGCGGCGCAGTGCAGCGAAGAGCTCTCCGAATTCGCCGCTAGCTCCACGGTCCTTCTCAGCTGCGAGTAGCAGCGCTCGCAGTACACAGAGCTTCGCAAGGCCCGAAGAGCCGGAGGGAAGTATCGCACACGCAAATGTGCCAGGACAGAGACGTGTTCTACGTTGTCCCCTCTCGTCGTGCAGTTTGTGCCCCTGCTGCTTCTGCTGTTAGGAATCGCTCCTTGAAAGGCGAGCGAGAGCGTCTTTCCGGGTGCATTGCACTGAGTCGAGTGCTCGCTCGGGACTTTGCTCTCGGGGCCAAGGCAAGAGGGCGTGCTTGCCCGCAGAACCGAGAACACGCTGTTGGGCAGAGCTGCAACTGACCGCTGGAGTTCAGCTCTCGCCGGACGGCAGAAGGCGAAGAACGAAGGCGCTTGCGAGCGGCGCAGTGCAGCGAAGAGCTCTCCGAATTCGCCGCTAGCTCCACGGTCCTTCTCAGCTGCGAGTAGCTGCTCTCGCAGTACACAGAGCTTCGCAAGGCCCGAAGAGCCGGAGGGAAGTATCGCACACGCAAATGTGCCAGGACAGAGACGTGTTCTACGTTGTCCCCTCTCGTCGTGCAGTTTGTGCCCCTGCTGCTTCTGCTGTTAGGAATCGCTCCTTGAAAGGCGAGCGAGAGCGTCCTTCCGGGTGCATTGCACTGAGTCGAGTGCTCGCTCGGGACTTTGCTCTCGGGGCCAAGGCAAGAGGGCGTGCTTCCCCCAGAACCGAGAACACGCTGTTGGGCAGAGCTGCAACTGACCGCTGGAGTTCAGCTCTAGCCGGACGGCAGAAGGCGAAGAACGAAGCCGCTTGCGAGCGGCGCAGTGCAGCGAAGAGCTCTCCGAATTCGCCGCTAGCTCCACGGTCCTTCTCAGCTGCGAGTAGCAGCGCTCGCAGTACACAGAGCTTCGCAAGGCCCGAAGAGCCGGAGGGAAGTATCGCACACGAAAATGTGCCAGGACAGAGACGTGTTCTACGTTGTCCCCTCTCGTCGTGCAGTTTGTGCCTCTGCTGCTTCTGCTGTTAGGAATCGCTCCTTGAAAGGCGAGCGAGAGCGTCCTTCCGGGTGCATTGCACTGAGTCGAGTGCTCGCTCGGGACTTTGCTCTCGCGGCCAAGGCAAGAGGGCGTGCTTGCCCGCAGAACCGAGAACACGCTGTTGGGCAGAGCTGCAACTGACCGCTGGAGTTCAGCTCTCGCCGGACGGCAGAAGGCGAAGAACGAAGGCGCTTGCGAGCGGCGCAGTGCAGCGAAGAGCTCTCCGAATTCGCCGCTAGCTCCACGGTCCTTCTCAGCTGCGAGTAGCAGCGCTCGCAGTACACAGAGCTTCGCAAGGCCCGAAGAGCCGGAGGGAAGTATCGCACACGAAAATGTGCCAGGACAGAGACGTGTTCTACGGTGTCCCTTCTTGTCGTGCAGTTTGTGCCTCTGCTGCTTCTGCTGTTAGGAATCGCTCCTTGAAAGGCGAGCGAGAGCGTCCTTCCGGGTGCATTGCACTGAGTCGAGTGCTCGCTCGGGACTTTGCTCTCGCGGCCAAGGCAAGAGGGCGTGCTTGCCCGCAGAACCGAGAACACGCTGTTGGGCAGAGCTGCAACTGACCGCTGGAGTTCAGCTCTCGCCGGACGGCAGAAGGCGAAGAACGAAGCCGCTTGCGAGCGGCGCAGTGCAGCGAAGAGCTCTCCGAATTCGCCGCTAGCTCCACGGTCCTTCTCAGCTGCGAGTAGCAGCGCTCGCAGTACGCAGAGCTTCGCAAGGCCCGAAGAGCCGGAGGGAAGTATCGCACACGCAAATGTGCCAGGACAGAGACGTGTTCTACGTTGTCCCCTCTCGTCGTGCAGTTTGTGCCTCTGCTGCTTCTGCTGTTAGGAATCGCTCCTTGAAAGGCGAGCGAGAGCGTCCTTCCGGGTGCATTGCACTGAGTCGAGTGCTCGCTCGGGACTTTGCTCTCGCGGCCAAGGCAAGAGGGCGTGCTTGCCCGCAGAACCGAGAACACGCTGTTGGGCAGAGCTGCAACTGACCGCTGGAGTTCAGCTCTCGCCGGACGGCAGAAGGCGAAGAACGAAGGCGCTTGCGAGCGGCGCAGTGCAGCGAAGAGCTCTCCGAATTCGCCGCTAGCTCCACGGTCCTTCTCAGCTGCGAGTAGCAGCGCTCGCAGTACGCAGAGCTTCGCAAGGCCCGAAGAGCCGGAGGGAAGTATCGCACACGCAAATGTGCCAGGACAGAGACGTGTTCTACGTTGTCCCCTCTCGTCGTGCAGTTTGTGCCTCTGCTGCTTCTGCTGTTAGGAATCGCTCCTTGAAAGGCGAGCGAGAGCGTCCTTCCGGGTGCATTGCACTGAGTCGAGTGCTCGCTCGGGACTTTGCTCTCGGGGCCAAGGCAAGAGGGCGTGCTTCCCCAGAACCGAGAACACGCTGTTGGGCAGAGCTGCAACTGACCGCTGGAGTTCAGCTCTCGCCGGACGGCAGAAGGCGAAGAACGAAGGCGCTTGCGAGCGGCGCAGTGCAGCGAAGAGCTCTCCGAATTCGCCGCTAGCTCCACGGTCCTTCTCAGCTGCGAGTAGCAGCGCTCGCAGTACACAGAGCTTCGCAAGGCCCGAAGAGCCGGAGGGAAGTATCGCACACGCAAATGTGCCAGGACAGAGACGTGTTCTACGTTGTCCCCTCTCGTCGTGCAGTTTGTGCCTCTGCTGCTTCTGCTGTTAGGAATCGCTCCTTGAAAGGCGAGCGAGAGCGTCCTTCCGGGTGCATTGCACTGAGTCGAGTGCTCGCTCTGGACTTTGCTCTCGGGGCCAAGGCAAGAGGGCGTGCTTGCCCGCAGAACCGAGAACACGCTGTTGGGCAGAGCTGCAACTGACCGCTGGAGTTCAGCTCTCGCCGGACGGCAGAAGGGGAAGAACGAAGCCGCTTGCGAGCGGCGCAGTGCAGCGAAGAGCTCTCCGAATTCGCCGCTAGCTCCACGGTCCTTCTCAGCTGCTAGTAGCAGCGCTCGCAGTACACAGAGCTTCGCAAGGCCCGAAGAGCCGGAGGGAAGTATCGCACACGCAAATGTGCCAGGACAGAGACGTGTTCTACGTTGTCCCCTCTCGTCGTGCAGTTTGTGCCTCTGCTGCTTCTGCTGTTAGGAATCGCTCCTTGAAAGGCGAGCGAGAGCGTCCTTCCGGGTGCATTGCACTGAGTCGAGTGCTCGCTCGGGACTTTGCTCTCGGGGCCAAGGCAAGAGGGCGTGCTTCCCCCAGAACCGAGAACACGCTGTTGGGCAGAGCTGCAACAGACCGCTGGAGTTCAGCTCTCGCCGGACGGCAGAAGGCGAAGAACGAAGGCGCTTGCGAGCGGCGCAGTGCAGCGAAGAGCTCTCCGAATTCGCCGCTAGCTCCACGGTCCTTCTCAGCTGCGAGTAGCTGCTCTCGCAGTACACAGAGCTTCGCAAGGCCCGAAGAGCCGGAGGGAAGTATCGCACACGAAAATGTGCCAGGACAGAGACGTGTTCTACGTTGTCCCTTCTCGTCGTGCAGTTTGTGCCCCTGCTGCTTCTGCTGTTAGGAATCGCTCCTTGAAAGGCGAGCGAGAGCGTCCTTCCGGGTGCATTGCACTGAGTCGAGTGCTCGCTCGGGACTTTGCTCTCGGGGCCAAGGCAAGAGGGCGTGCTTCCCCCAGAACCGAGAACACGCTGTTGGGCAGAGCTGCAACTGACCGCTGGAGTTCAGCTCTAGCCGGACGGCAGAAGGCGAAGAACGAAGCCGCTTGCGAGCGGCGCAGTGCAGCGAAGAGCTCTCCGAATTCGCCGCTAGCTCCACGGTCCTTCTCAGCTGCGAGTAGCAGCGCTCGCAGTACACAGAGCTTCGCAAGGCCCGAAGAGCCGGAGGGAAGTATCGCACACGAAAATGTGCCAGGACAGAGACGTGTTCTACGTTGTCCCCTCTCGTCGTGCAGTTTGTGCCTCTGCTGCTTCTGCTGTTAGGAATCGCTCCTTGAAAGGCGAGCGAGAGCGTCCTTCCGGGTGCATTGCACTGAGTCGAGTGCTCGCTCGGGACTTTGCTCTCGCGGCCAAGGCAAGAGGGCGTGCTTGCCCGCAGAACCGAGAACACGCTGTTGGGCAGAGCTGCAACTGACCGCTGGAGTTCAGCTCTCGCCGGACGGCAGAAGGCGAAGAACGAAGGCGCTTGCGAGCGGCGCAGTGCAGCGAAGAGCTCTCCGAATTCGCCGCTAGCTCCACGGTCCTTCTCAGCTGCGAGTAGCAGCGCTCGCAGTACACAGAGCTTCGCAAGGCCCGAAGAGCCGGAGGGAAGTATCGCACACGCAAATGTGCCAGGACAGAGAGGTGTTCTACGGTGTCCCTTCTTGTCGTGCAGTTTGTGCCTCTGCTGCTTCTGCTGTTAGGAATCGCTCCTTGAAAGGCGAGCGAGAGCGTCCTTCCGGGTGCATTGCACTGAGTCGAGTGCTCGCTCGGGACTTTGCTCTCGCGGCCAAGGCAAGAGGGCGTGCTTGCCCGCAGAACCGAGAACACGCTGTTGGGCAGAGCTGCAACTGACCGCTGGAGTTCAGCTCTCGCCGGACGGCAGAAGGCGAAGAACGAAGCCGCTTGCGAGCGGCGCAGTGCAGCGAAGAGCTCTCCGAATTCGCCGCTAGCTCCACGGTCCTTCTCAGCTGCGAGTAGCAGCGCTCGCAGTACGCAGAGCTTCGCAAGGCCCGAAGAGCCGGAGGGAAGTATCGCACACGCAAATGTGCCAGGACAGAGACGTGTTCTACGTTGTCCCCTCTCGTCGTGCAGTTTGTGCCTCTGCTGCTTCTGCTGTTAGGAATCGCTCCTTGAAAGGCGAGCGAGAGCGTCCTTCCGGGTGCATTTCACTGAGTCGAGTGCTCGCTCGGGACTTTGCTCTCGCGGCCAAGGCAAGAGGGCGTGCTTGCCCGCAGAACCGAGAACACGCTGTTGGGCAGAGCTGCAACTGACCGCTGGAGTTCAGCTCTCGCCGGACGGCAGAAGGCGAAGAACGAAGCCGCTTGCGAGCGGCGCAGTGCAGCGAAGAGCTCTCCGAATTCGCCGCTAGCTCCACGGTCCTTCTCAGCTGCGAGTAGCAGCGCTCGCAGTACACAGAGCTTCGCAAGGCCCGAAGAGCCGGAGGGAAGTATCGCACACGCAAATGTGCCAGGACAGAGACGTGTTCTACGTTGTCCCCTCTCGTCGTGCAGTTTGTGCCTCTGCTGCTTCTGCTGTTAGGAATCGCTCCTTGAAAGGCGAGCGAGAGCGTCCTTCCGGGTGCATTGCACTGAGTCGAGTGCTCGCTCGGGACTTTGCTCTCGGGGCCAAGGCAAGAGGGCGTGCTTCCCCCAGAACCGAGAACACGCTGTTGGGCAGAGCTGCAACTGACCGCTGGAGTTCAGCTCTCGCCGGACGGCAGAAGGCGAAGATCGAAGGCGCTTGCGAGCGGCGCAGTGCAGCGAAGAGCTCTCCGAATTCGCCGCTAGCTCCACGGTCCTTCTCAGCTGCGAGTAGCAGCGCTCGCAGTACACAGAGCTTCGCAAGGCCCGAAGAGCCGGAGGGAAGTATCGCACACGCAAATGTGCCAGGACAGAGACGTGTTCTACGTTGTCCCCTCTCGTCGTGCAGTTTGTGCCCCTGCTGCTTCTGCTGTTAGGAATCGCTCCTTGAAAGGCGAGCGAGAGCGTCTTTCCGGGTGCATTGCACTGAGTTGAGTGCTCGCTCGGGACTTTGCTCTCGGGGCCAAGGCAAGAGGGCGTGCTTGCCCGCAGAACCGAGAACACGCTGTTGGGCAGAGCTGCAACTGACCGCTGGAGTTCAGCTCTCGCCGGACGGCAGAAGGCGAAGAACGAAGCCGCTTGCGAGCGGCGCAGTGCAGCGAAGAGCTCTCCGAATTCGCCGCTAGCTCCACGGTCCTTCTCAGCTGCGAGTAGCTGCTCTCGCAGTACACAGAGCTTCGCAAGGCCCGAAGAGCCGGAGGGAAGTATCGCACACGCAAATGTGCCAGGACAGAGACGTGTTCTACGTTGTCCCTTCTCGTCGTGCAGTTTGTGCCCCTGCTGCTTCTGCTGTTAGGAATCGCTCCTTGAAAGGCGAGCGAGAGCGTCCTTCCGGGTGCATTGCACTGAGTCGAGTGCTCGCTCGGGACTTTGCTCTCGGGGCCAAGGCAAGAGGGCGTGCTTCCCCCAGAACCGAGAACACGCTGTTGGGCAGAGCTGCAACTGACCGCTGGAGTTCAGCTCTAGCCGGACGGCAGAAGGCGAAGAACGAAGCCGCTTGCGAGCGGCGCAGTGCAGCGAAGAGCTCTCCGAATTCGCCGCTAGCTCCACGGTCCTTCTCAGCTGCGAGTAGCAGCGCTCGCAGTACACAGAGCTTCGCAAGGCCCGAAGAGCCGGAGGGAAGTATCGCACACGAAAATGTGCCAGGACAGAGACGTGTTCTACGTTGTCCCCTCTCGTCGTGCAGTTTGTGCCTCTGCTGCTTCTGCTGTTAGGAATCGCTCCTTGAAAGGCGAGCGAGAGCGTCCTTCCGGGTGCATTGCACTGAGTCGAGTGCTCGCTCGGGACTTTGCTCTCGCGGCCAAGGCAAGAGGGCGTGCTTGCCCGCAGAACCGAGAACACGCTGTTGGGCAGAGCTGCAACTGACCGCTGGAGTTCAGCCTTCGCCGGACGGCAGAAGGCGAAGAACGAAGCCGCTTGCGAGCGGCGCAGTGCAGCGAAGAGCTCTCCGAATTCGCCGCTAGCTCCACGGTCCTTCTCAGCTGCTAGTAGCAGCGCTCGCAGTACACAGAGCTTCGCAAGGCCCGAAGAGCCGGAGGGAAGTATCGCACACGCAAATGTGCCAGGACAGAGACGTGTTCTACGTTGTCCCCTCTCGTCGTGCAGTTTGTGCCTCTGCTGCTTCTGCTGTTAGGAATCGCTCCTTGAAAGGCGAGCGAGAGCGTCCTTCCGGGTGCATTGCACTGAGTCGAGTGCTCGCTCGGGACTTTGCTCTCGGGGCCAAGGCAAGAGGGCGTGCTTCCCCCAGAACCGAGAACACGCTGTTGGGCAGAGCTGCAACAGACCGCTGGAGTTCAGCTCTCGCCGGACGGCAGAAGGCGAAGAACGAAGGCGCTTGCGAGCGGCGCAGTGCAGCGAAGAGCTCTCCGAATTCGCCGCTAGCTCCACGGTCCTTCTCAGCTGCGAGTAGCTGCTCTCGCAGTACACAGAGCTTCGCAAGGCCCGAAGAGCCGGAGGGAAGTATCGCACACGAAAATGTGCCAGGACAGAGACGTGTTCTACGTTGTCCCTTCTCGTCGTGCAGTTTGTGCCCCTGCTGCTTCTGCTGTTAGGAATCGCTCCTTGAAAGGCGAGCGAGAGCGTCCTTCCGGGTGCATTGCACTGAGTCGAGTGCTCGCTCGGGACTTTGCTCTCGGGGCCAAGGCAAGAGGGCGTGCTTCCCCCAGAACCGAGAACACGCTGTTGGGCAGAGCTGCAACTGACCGCTGGAGTTCAGCTCTAGCCGGACGGCAGAAGGCGAAGAACGAAGCCGCTTGCGAGCGGCGCAGTGCAGCGAAGAGCTCTCCGAATTCGCCGCTAGCTCCACGGTCCTTCTCAGCTGCGAGTAGCAGCGCTCGCAGTACACAGAGCTTCGCAAGGCCCGAAGAGCCGGAGGGAAGTATCGCACACGAAAATGTGCCAGGACAGAGACGTGTTCTACGTTGTCCCCTCTCGTCGTGCAGTTTGTGCCTCTGCTGCTTCTGCTGTTAGGAATCGCTCCTTGAAAGGCGAGCGAGAGCGTCCTTCCGGGTGCATTGCACTGAGTCGAGTGCTCGCTCGGGACTTTGCTCTCGCGGCCAAGGCAAGAGGGCGTGCTTGCCCGCAGAACCGAGAACACGCTGTTGGGCAGAGCTGCAACTGACCGCTGGAGTTCAGCTCTCGCCGGACGGCAGAAGGCGAAGAACGAAGGCGCTTGCGAGCGGCGCAGTGCAGCGAAGAGCTCTCCGAATTCGCCGCTAGCTCCACGGTCCTTCTCAGCTGCGAGTAGCAGCGCTCGCAGTACACAGAGCTTCGCAAGGCCCGAAGAGCCGGAGGGAAGTATCGCACACGCAAATGTGCCAGGACAGAGAGGTGTTCTACGGTGTCCCTTCTTGTCGTGCAGTTTGTGCCTCTGCTGCTTCTGCTGTTAGGAATCGCTCCTTGAAAGGCGAGCGAGAGCGTCCTTCCGGGTGCATTGCACTGAGTCGAGTGCTCGCTCGGGACTTTGCTCTCGCGGCCAAGGCAAGAGGGCGTGCTTGCCCGCAGAACCGAGAACACGCTGTTGGGCAGAGCTGCAACTGACCGCTGGAGTTCAGCTCTCGCCGGACGGCAGAAGGCGAAGAACGAAGCCGCTTGCGAGCGGCGCAGTGCAGCGAAGAGCTCTCCGAATTCGCCGCTAGCTCCACGGTCCTTCTCAGCTGCGAGTAGCAGCGCTCGCAGTACGCAGAGCTTCGCAAGGCCCGAAGAGCCGGAGGGAAGTATCGCACACGCAAATGTGCCAGGACAGAGACGTGTTCTACGTTGTCCCCTCTCGTCGTGCAGTTTGTGCCTCTGCTGCTTCTGCTGTTAGGAATCGCTCCTTGAAAGGCGAGCGAGAGCGTCCTTCCGGGTGCATTTCACTGAGTCGAGTGCTCGCTCGGGACTTTGCTCTCGCGGCCAAGGCAAGAGGGCGTGCTTGCCCGCAGAACCGAGAACACGCTGTTGGGCAGAGCTGCAACTGACCGCTGGAGTTCAGCTCTCGCCGGACGGCAGAAGGCGAAGAACGAAGCCGCTTGCGAGCGGCGCAGTGCAGCGAAGAGCTCTCCGAATTCGCCGCTAGCTCCACGGTCCTTCTCAGCTGCGAGTAGCAGCGCTCGCAGTACACAGAGCTTCGCAAGGCCCGAAGAGCCGGAGGGAAGTATCGCACACGCAAATGTGCCAGGACAGAGACGTGTTCTACGTTGTCCCCTCTCGTCGTGCAGTTTGTGCCTCTGCTGCTTCTGCTGTTAGGAATCGCTCCTTGAAAGGCGAGCGAGAGCGTCCTTCCGGGTGCATTGCACTGAGTCGAGTGCTCGCTCGGGACTTTGCTCTCGGGGCCAAGGCAAGAGGGCGTGCTTCCCCCAGAACCGAGAACACGCTGTTGGGCAGAGCTGCAACTGACCGCTGGAGTTCAGCTCTCGCCGGACGGCAGAAGGCGAAGATCGAAGGCGCTTGCGAGCGGCGCAGTGCAGCGAAGAGCTCTCCGAATTCGCCGCTAGCTCCACGGTCCTTCTCAGCTGCGAGTAGCAGCGCTCGCAGTACACAGAGCTTCGCAAGGCCCGAAGAGCCGGAGGGAAGTATCGCACACGCAAATGTGCCAGGACAGAGACGTGTTCTACGTTGTCCCCTCTCGTCGTGCAGTTTGTGCCCCTGCTGCTTCTGCTGTTAGGAATCGCTCCTTGAAAGGCGAGCGAGAGCGTCTTTCCGGGTGCATTGCACTGAGTTGAGTGCTCGCTCGGGACTTTGCTCTCGGGGCCAAGGCAAGAGGGCGTGCTTGCCCGCAGAACCGAGAACACGCTGTTGGGCAGAGCTGCAACTGACCGCTGGAGTTCAGCTCTCGCCGGACGGCAGAAGGCGAAGAACGAAGCCGCTTGCGAGCGGCGCAGTGCAGCGAAGAGCTCTCCGAATTCGCCGCTAGCTCCACGGTCCTTCTCAGCTGCGAGTAGCTGCTCTCGCAGTACACAGAGCTTCGCAAGGCCCGAAGAGCCGGAGGGAAGTATCGCACACGCAAATGTGCCAGGACAGAGACGTGTTCTACGTTGTCCCTTCTCGTCGTGCAGTTTGTGCCCCTGCTGCTTCTGCTGTTAGGAATCGCTCCTTGAAAGGCGAGCGAGAGCGTCCTTCCGGGTGCATTGCACTGAGTCGAGTGCTCGCTCGGGACTTTGCTCTCGGGGCCAAGGCAAGAGGGCGTGCTTCCCCCAGAACCGAGAACACGCTGTTGGGCAGAGCTGCAACTGACCGCTGGAGTTCAGCTCTAGCCGGACGGCAGAAGGCGAAGAACGAAGCCGCTTGCGAGCGGCGCAGTGCAGCGAAGAGCTCTCCGAATTCGCCGCTAGCTCCACGGTCCTTCTCAGCTGCGAGTAGCAGCGCTCGCAGTACACAGAGCTTCGCAAGGCCCGAAGAGCCGGAGGGAAGTATCGCACACGAAAATGTGCCAGGACAGAGACGTGTTCTACGTTGTCCCCTCTCGTCGTGCAGTTTGTGCCTCTGCTGCTTCTGCTGTTAGGAATCGCTCCTTGAAAGGCGAGCGAGAGCGTCCTTCCGGGTGCATTGCACTGAGTCGAGTGCTCGCTCGGGACTTTGCTCTCGCGGCCAAGGCAAGAGGGCGTGCTTGCCCGCAGAACCGAGAACACGCTGTTGGGCAGAGCTGCAACTGACCGCTGGAGTTCAGCCTTCGCCGGACGGCAGAAGGCGAAGAACGAAGCCGCTTGCGAGCGGCGCAGTGCAGCGAAGAGCTCTCCGAATTCGCCGCTAGCTCCACGGTCCTTCTCAGCTGCGAGTAGCAGCGCTCGCAGTACACAGAGCTTCGCAAGGCCCGAAGAGCCGGAGGGAAGTATCGCACACGCAAATGTGCCAGGACAGAGACGTGTTCTACGTTGTCCCCTCTCGTCGTGCAGTTTGTGCCTCTGCTGCTTCTGCTGTTAGGAATCGCTCCTTGAAAGGCGAGCGAGAGCGTCCTTCCGGGTGCATTGCACTGAGTCGAGTGCTCGCTCGGGACTTTGCTCTCGGGGCCAAGGCAAGAGGGCGTGCTTCCCCCAGAACCGAGAACACGCTGTTGGGCAGAGCTGCAACAGACCGCTGGAGTTCAGCTCTCGCCGGACGGCAGAAGGCGAAGAACGAAGGCGCTTGCGAGCGGCGCAGTGCAGCGAAGAGCTCTCCGAATTCGCCGCTAGCTCCACGGTCCTTCTCAGCTGCGAGTAGCAGCGCTCGCAGTACACAGAGCTTCGCAAGGCCCGAAGAGCCGGAGGGAAGTATCGCACACGCAAATGTGCCAGGACAGAGACGTGTTCTACGGTGTCCCTTCTCGTCGTGCAGTTTGTGCCTCTGCTGCTTCTGCTGTTACGAATCGCTCCTTGAAAGGCGAGCGAGAGCGTCCTTCCGGGTGCATTGCACTGAGTCGAGTGCTCGCTCGGGACTTTGCTCTCGCGGCCAAGGCAAGAGGGCGTGCTTGCCCGCAGAACCGAGAACACGCTGTTGGGCAGAGCTGCAACTGACCGCTGGAGTTCAGCTCTCGCCGGACGGCAGAAGGCGAAGAACGAAGCCGCTTGCGAGCGGCGCAGTGCAGCGAAGAGCTCTCCGAATTCGCCGCTAGCTCCACGGTCCTTCTCAGCTGCTAGTAGCAGCGCTCGCAGTACACAGAGCTTCGCAAGGCCCGAAGAGCCGGAGGGAAGTATCGCACACGCAAATGTGCCAGGACAGAGACGTGTTCTACGTTGTCCCCTCTCGTCGTGCAGTTTGTGCCTCTGCTGCTTCTGCTGTTAGGAATCGCTCCTTGAAAGGCGAGCGAGAGCGTCCTTCCGGGTGCATTGCACTGAGTCGAGTGCTCGCTCGGGACTTTGCTCTCGGGGCCAAGGCAAGAGGGCGTGCTTCCCCCAGAACTGAGAACACGCTGTTGGGCAGAGCTGCAACTGACCGCTGGAGTTCAGCTCTCGCCGGACGGCAGAAGGCGAAGAACGAAGCCGCTTGCGAGCGGCGCAGTGCAGCGAAGAGCTCTCCGAATTCGCCGCTAGCTCCACGGTCCTTCTCAGCTGCGAGTAGCAGCGCTCGCAGTACGCAGAGCTTCGCAAGGCCCGAAGAGCCGGAGGGAAGTATCGCACACGCAAATGTGCCAGGACAGAGACGTGTTCTACGGTGTCCCTTCTCGTCGTGCAGTTTGTGCCTCTGCTGCTTCTGCTGTTACGAATCGCTCCTTGAAAGGCGAGCGAGAGCGTCCTTCCGGGTGCATTGCACTGAGTCGAGTGCTCGCTCGGGACTTTGCTCTCGCGGCCAAGGCAAGAGGGCGTGCTTGCCCGCAGAACCGAGAACACGCTGTTGGGCAGAGCTGCAACTGACCGCTGGAGTTCAGCCTTCGCCGGACGGCAGAAGGCGAAGAACGAAGCCGCTTGCGAGCGGCGCAGTGCAGCGAAGAGCTCTCCGAATTCGCCGCTAGCTCCACGGTCCTTCTCAGCTGCGAGTAGCAGCGCTCGCAGTACGCAGAGCTTCGCAAGGCCCGAAGAGCCGGAGGGAAGTATCGCGCACGCAAATGTGCCAGGACAGAGACGTGTTCTACGTTGTCCCTTCTCGTCGTGCAGTTTGTGCCTCTGCTGCTTCTGCTGTTAGGAATCGCTCCTTGAAAGGCGAGCGAGAGCGTCCTTCCGGGTGCATTGCACTGAGTCGAGTGCTCGCTCGGGACTTTGCTCTCGGGGCCAAGGCAAGAGGGCGTGCTTCCCCCAGAACCGAGAACACGCTGTTGGGCAGAGCTGCAACAGACTGCTGGAGTTCAGCTCTCGCCGGACGGCAGAAGGCGAAGAACGAAGGCGCTTGCGAGCGGCGCAGTGCAGCGAAGAGCTCTCCGAATTCGCCGCTAGCTCCACGGTCCTTCTCAGCTGCGAGTAGCAGCGCTCGCAGTACGCAGAGCTTCGCAAGGCCCGAAGAGCCGGAGGGAAGTATCGCACACGCAAATGTGCCAGGACAGAGAGGTGTTCTACGGTGTCCCTTCTTGTCGTGCAGTTTGTGCCTCTGCTGCTTCTGCTGTTAGGAATCGCTCCTTGAAAGGCGAGCGAGAGCGTCCTTCCGGGTGCATTGCACTGAGTCGAGTGCTCGCTCGGGACTTTGCTCTCGCGGCCAAGGCAAGAGGGCGTGCTTGCCCGCAGAACCGAGAACACGCTGTTGGGCAGAGCTGCAACTGACCGCTGGAGTTCAGCTCTCGCCGGACGGCAGAAGGCGAAGAACGAAGCCGCTTGCGAGCGGCGCAGTGCAGCGAAGAGCTCTCCGAATTCGCCGCTAGCTCCACGGTCCTTCTCAGCTGCGAGTAGCAGCGCTCGCAGTACACAGAGCTTCGCAAGGCCCGAAGAGCCGGAGGGAAGTATCGCACACGCAAATGTGCCAGGACAGAGACGTGTTCTACGTTGTCCCCTCTCGTCGTGCAGTTTGTGCCTCTGCTGCTTCTGCTGTTAGGAATCGCTCCTTGAAAGGCGAGCGAGAGCGTCCTTCCGGGTGCATTGCACTGAGTCGAGTGCTCGCTCGGGACTTTGCTCTCGCGGCCAAGGCAAGAGGGCGTGCTTGCCCGCAGAACCGAGAACACGCTGTTGGGCAGAGCTGCAACTGACCGCTGGAGTTCAGCCTTCGCCGGACGGCAGAAGGCGAAGAACGAAGCCGCTTGCGAGCGGCGCAGTGCAGCGAAGAGCTCTCCGAATTCGCCGCTAGCTCCACGGTCCTTCTCAGCTGCGAGTAGCAGCGCTCGCAGTACACAGAGCTTCGCAAGGCCCGAAGAGCCGGAGGGAAGTATCGCACACGCAAATGTGCCAGGACAGAGACGTGTTCTACGTTGTCCCTTCTCGTCGTGCAGTTTGTGCCTCTGCTGCTTCTGCTGTTAGGAATCGCTCCTTGAAAGGCGAGCGAGAGCGTCCTTCCGGGTGCATTGCACTGAGTCGAGTGCTCGCTCGGGACTTTGCTCTCGGGGCCAAGGCAAGAGGGCGTGCTTGCCCGCAGAACCGAGAACACGCTGTTGGGCAGAGCTGCAACTGACCGCTGGAGTTCAGCTCTCGCCGGACGGCAGAAGGCAAGGAACGAAGCCGCTTGCGAGCGGCGCAGTGCAGCGAAGAGCTCTCCGAATTCGCCGCTAGCTCCACGGTCCTTCTCAGCTGCGAGTAGCAGCGCTCGCAGTACACAGAGCTTCGCAAGGCCCGAAGAGCCGGAGGGAAGTATCGCACACGCAAATGTGCCAGGACAGAGACGTGTTCTACGTTGTCCCCTCTCGTCGTGCAGTTTGTGCCTCTGCTGCTTCTGCTGTTAGGAATCGCTCCTTGAAAGGCGAGCGAGAGCGTCCTTCCGGGTGCATTGCACTGAGTCGAGTGCTCGCTCTGGACTTTGCTCTCGGGGCCAAGGCAAGAGGGCGTGCTTGCCCGCAGAACCGAGAACACGCTGTTGGGCAGAGCTGCAACTGACCGCTGGAGTTCAGCTCTCGCCGGACGGCAGAAGGGGAAGAACGAAGCCGCTTGCGAGCGGCGCAGTGCAGCGAAGAGCTCTCCGAATTCGCCGCTAGCTCCACGGTCCTTCTCAGCTGCTAGTAGCAGCGCTCGCAGTACACAGAGCTTCGCAAGGCCCGAAGAGCCGGAGGGAAGTATCGCACACGCAAATGTGCCAGGACAGAGACGTGTTCTACGTTGTCCCCTCTCGTCGTGCAGTTTGTGCCTCTGCTGCTTCTGCTGTTAGGAATCGCTCCTTGAAAGGCGAGCGAGAGCGTCCTTCCGGGTGCATTGCACTGAGTCGAGTGCTCGCTCGGGACTTTGCTCTCGGGGCCAAGGCAAGAGGGCGTGCTTCCCCCAGAACCGAGAACACGCTGTTGGGCAGAGCTGCAACAGACCGCTGGAGTTCAGCTCTCGCCGGACGGCAGAAGGCGAAGAACGAAGGCGCTTGCGAGCGGCGCAGTGCAGCGAAGAGCTCTCCGAATTCGCCGCTAGCTCCACGGTCCTTCTCAGCTGCGAGTAGCAGCGCTCGCAGTACACAGAGCTTCGCAAGGCCCGAAGAGCCGGAGGGAAGTATCGCACACGCAAATGTGCCAGGACAGAGACGTGTTCTACGGTGTCCCTTCTCGTCGTGCAGTTTGTGCCTCTGCTGCTTCTGCTGTTACGAATCGCTCCTTGAAAGGCGAGCGAGAGCGTCCTTCCGGGTGCATTGCACTGAGTCGAGTGCTCGCTCGGGACTTTGCTCTCGGGGCCAAGGCAAGAGGGCGTGCTTGCCCGCAGAACCGAGAACACGCTGTTGGGCAGAGCTGCAACTGACCGCTGGAGTTCAGCTCTCGCCGGACGGCAGAAGGCGAAGAACGAAGGCGCTTGCGAGCGGCGCAGTGCAGCGAAGAGCTCTCCGAATTCGCCGCTAGCTCCACGGTCCTTCTCAGCTGCGAGTAGCAGCGCTCGCAGTACACAGAGCTTCGCAAGGCCCGAAGAGCCGGAGGGAAGTATCGCACACGCAAATGTGCCAGGACAGAGACGTGTTCTACGTTGTCCCCTCTCGTCGTGCAGTTTGTGCCTCTGCTGCTTCTGCTGTTAGGAATCGCTCCTTGAAAGGCGAGCGAGAGCGTCCTTCCGGGTGCATTGCACTGAGTCGAGTGCTCGCTCGGGACTTTGCTCTCGCGGCCAAGGCAAGAGGGCGTGCTTGCCCGCAGAACCGAGAACACGCTGTTGGGCAGAGCTGCAACTGACCGCTGGAGTTCAGCTCTCGCCGGACGGCAGAAGGCGAAGAACGAAGCCGCTTGCGAGCGGCGCAGTGCAGCGAAGAGCTCTCCGAATTCGCCGCTAGCTCCACGGTCCTTCTCAGCTGCGAGTAGCAGCGCTCGCAGTACACAGAGCTTCGCAAGGCCCGAAGACCCGGAGGGAAGTATCGCACACGCAAATGTGCCAGGACAGAGACGTGTTCTACGTTGTCCCTTCTCGTCGTGCAGTTTGTGCCGCTGCTGCTTCTGCTGTTAGGAATCGCTCCTTGAAAGGCGAGCGAGAGCGTCCTTCCGGGTGCATTGCACTGAGTCGAGTGCTCGCTCGGGACTTTGCTCTCGCGGCCAAGGCAAGAGGGCGTGCTTGCCCGCAGAACCGAGAACACGCTGTTGGGCAGAGCTGCAACTGACCGCTGGAGTTCAGCTCTCGCCGGACGGCAGAAGGCGAAGAACGAAGGCGCTTGCGAGCGGCGCAGTGCAGCGAAGAGCTCTCCGAATTCGCCGCTAGCTCCACGGTCCTTCTCAGCTGCGAGTAGCAGCGCTCGCAGTACACAGAGCTTCGCAAGGCCCGAAGAGCCGGAGGGAAGTATCGCACACGCAAATGTGCCAGGACAGAGACGTGTTCTACGTTGTCCCCTCTCGTCGTGCAGTTTGTGCCTCTGCTGCTTCTGCTGTTAGGAATCGCTCCTTGAAAGGCGAGCGAGAGCGTCCTTCCGGGTGCATTGCACTGAGTCGAGTGCTCGCTCGGGACTTTGCTCTCGCGGCCAAGGCAAGAGGGCGTGCTTGCCCGCAGAACCGAGAACACGCTGTTGGGCAGAGCTGCAACTGACCGCTGGAGTTCAGCTCTCGCCGGACGGCAGAAGGCGAAGAACGAAGGCGCTTGCGAGCGGCGCAGTGCAGCGAAGAGCTCTCCGAATTCGCCGCTAGCTCCACGGTCCTTCTCAGCTGCGAGTAGCAGCGCTCGCAGTACACAGAGCTTCGCAAGGCCCGAAGAGCCGGAGGGAAGTATCGCACACGCAAATGTGCCAGGACAGAGACGTGTTCTACGTTGTCCCCTCTCGTCGTGCAGTTTGTGCCC
Organism: Sturnus vulgaris; assembly: GCF_052056855.1. Lineage (NCBI taxonomy): Eukaryota > Metazoa > Chordata > Aves > Passeriformes > Sturnidae > Sturnus > Sturnus vulgaris. The sequence continues at coordinate 89,373 of NW_028276459.1, read as the reverse complement.
CTGCTGCTTCTGCTGTTAGGAATCGCTCCTTGAAAGGCGAGCGAGAGCGTCTTTCCGGGTGCATTGCACTGAGTCGAGTGCTCGCTCGGGACTTTGCTCTCGGGGCCAAAGCAAGAGGGCGTGCTTGCCCGCAGAACCGAGAACACGCTGTTGGGCAGAGCTGCAACTGACCGCTGGAGTTCAGCTCTCGCCGGACGGCAGAAGGCGAAGAACGAAGCCGCTTGCGAGCGGCGCAGTGCAGCGAAGAGCTCTCCGAATTCGCCGCTAGCTCCACGGTCCTTCTCAGCTGCGAGTAGCAGCGCTCGCAGTACACAGAGCTTCGCAAGGCCCGAAGAGCCGGAGGGAAGTATCGCACACGCAAATGTGCCAGGACAGAGACGTGTTCTACGTTGTCCCCTCTCGTCGTGCAGTTTGTGCCTCTGCTGCTTCTGCTGTTAGGAATCGCTCCTTGAAAGGCGAGCGAGAGCGTCCTTCCGGGTGCATTGCACTGAGTCGAGTGCTCGCTCGGGACTTTGCTCTCGCGGCCAAGGCAAGAGGGCGTGCTTGCCCGCAGAACCGAGAACACGCTGTTGGGCAGAGCTGCAACTGACCGCTGGAGTTCAGCTCTCGCCGGACGGCAGAAGGCGAAGAACGAAGGCGCTTGCGAGCGGCGCAGTGCAGCGAAGAGCTCTCCGAATTCGCCGCTAGCTCCACGGTCCTTCTCAGCTGCGAGTAGCAGCGCTCGCAGTACACAGAGCTTCGCAAGGCCCGAAGAGCCGGAGGGAAGTATCGCACACGCAAATGTGCCAGGACAGAGACGTGTTCTACGTTGTCCCTTCTCGTCGTGCAGTTTGTGCCGCTGCTGCTTCTGCTGTTAGGAATCGCTCCTTGAAAGGCGAGCGAGAGCGTCCTTCCGGGTGCATTGCACTGAGTCGAGTGCTCGCTCGGGACTTTGCTCTCGCGGCCAAGGCAAGAGGGCGTGCTTGCCCGCAGAACCGAGAACACGCTGTTGGGCAGAGCTGCAACTGACCGCTGGAGTTCAGCTCTCGCCGGACGGCAGAAGGCGAAGAACGAAGGCGCTTGCGAGCGGCGCAGTGCAGCGAAGAGCTCTCCGAATTCGCCGCTAGCTCCACGGTCCTTCTCAGCTGCGAGTAGCAGCGCTCGCAGTACACAGAGCTTCGCAAGGCCCGAAGAGCCGGAGGGAAGTATCGCACACGCAAATGTGCCAGGACAGAGACGTGTTCTACGTTGTCCCCTCTCGTCGTGCAGTTTGTGCCTCTGCTGCTTCTGCTGTTAGGAATCGCTCCTTGAAAGGCGAGCGAGAGCGTCCTTCCGGGTGCATTGCACTGAGTCGAGTGCTCGCTCGGGACTTTGCTCTCGCGGCCAAGGCAAGAGGGCGTGCTTGCCCGCAGAACCGAGAACACGCTGTTGGGCAGAGCTGCAACTGACCGCTGGAGTTCAGCTCTCGCCGGACGGCAGAAGGCGAAGAACGAAGGCGCTTGCGAGCGGCGCAGTGCAGCGAAGAGCTCTCCGAATTCGCCGCTAGCTCCACGGTCCTTCTCAGCTGCGAGTAGCAGCGCTCGCAGTACACAGAGCTTCGCAAGGCCCGAAGAGCCGGAGGGAAGTATCGCACACGCAAATGTGCCAGGACAGAGACGTGTTCTACGTTGTCCCCTCTCGTCGTGCAGTTTGTGCCCCTGCTGCTTCTGCTGTTAGGAATCGCTCCTTGAAAGGCGAGCGAGAGCGTCTTTCCGGGTGCATTGCACTGAGTCGAGTGCTCGCTCGGGACTTTGCTCTCGGGGCCAAGGCAAGAGGGCGTGCTTGCCCGCAGAACCGAGAACACGCTGTTGGGCAGAGCTGCAACTGACCGCTGGAGTTCAGCTCTCGCCGGACGGCAGAAGGCGAAGAACGAAGGCGCTTGCGAGCGGCGCAGTGCAGCGAAGAGCTCTCCGAATTCGCCGCTAGCTCCACGGTCCTTCTCAGCTGCGAGTAGCTGCTCTCGCAGTACACAGAGCTTCGCAAGGCCCGAAGAGCCGGAGGGAAGTATCGCACACGCAAATGTGCCAGGACAGAGACGTGTTCTACGTTGTCCCTTCTCGTCGTGCAGTTTGTGCCCCTGCTGCTTCTGCTGTTAGGAATCGCTCCTTGAAAGGCGAGCGAGAGCGTCCTTCCGGGTGCATTGCACTGAGTCGAGTGCTCGCTCGGGACTTTGCTCTCGGGGCCAAGGCAAGAGGGCGTGCTTCCCCCAGAACCGAGAACACGCTGTTGGGCAGAGCTGCAACTGACCGCTGGAGTTCAGCTCTAGCCGGACGGCAGAAGGCGAAGAACGAAGCCGCTTGCGAGCGGCGCAGTGCAGCGAAGAGCTCTCCGAATTCGCCGCTAGCTCCACGGTCCTTCTCAGCTGCGAGTAGCAGCGCTCGCAGTACACAGAGCTTCGCAAGGCCCGAAGAGCCGGAGGGAAGTATCGCACACGAAAATGTGCCAGGACAGAGACGTGTTCTACGTTGTCCCCTCTCGTCGTGCAGTTTGTGCCTCTGCTGCTTCTGCTGTTAGGAATCGCTCCTTGAAAGGCGAGCGAGAGCGTCCTTCCGGGTGCATTGCACTGAGTCGAGTGCTCGCTCGGGACTTTGCTCTCGCGGCCAAGGCAAGAGGGCGTGCTTGCCCGCAGAACCGAGAACACGCTGTTGGGCAGAGCTGCAACTGACCGCTGGAGTTCAGCCTTCGCCGGACGGCAGAAGGCGAAGAACGAAGCCGCTTGCGAGCGGCGCAGTGCAGCGAAGAGCTCTCCGAATTCGCCGCTAGCTCCACGGTCCTTCTCAGCTGCGAGTAGCAGCGCTCGCAGTACACAGAGCTTCGCAAGGCCCGAAGAGCCGGAGGGAAGTATCGCACACGCAAATGTGCCAGGACAGAGACGTGTTCTACGTTGTCCCCTCTCGTCGTGCAGTTTGTGCCTCTGCTGCTTCTGCTGTTAGGAATCGCTCCTTGAAAGGCGAGCGAGAGCGTCCTTCCGGGTGCATTGCACTGAGTCGAGTGCTCGCTCGGGACTTTGCTCTCGCGGCCAAGGCAAGAGGGCGTGCTTGCCCGCAGAACCGAGAACACGCTGTTGGGCAGAGCTGCAACTGACCGCTGGAGTTCAGCTCTCGCCGGACGGCAGAAGGCGAAGAACGAAGGCGCTTGCGAGCGGCGCAGTGCAGCGAAGAGCTCTCCGAATTCGCCGCTAGCTCCACGGTCCTTCTCAGCTGCGAGTAGCAGCGCTCGCAGTACACAGAGCTTCGCAAGGCCCGAAGAGCCGGAGGGAAGTATCGCACACGCAAATGTGCCAGGACAGAGACGTGTTCTACGTTGTCCCCTCTCGTCGTGCAGTTTGTGCCCCTGCTGCTTCTGCTGTTAGGAATCGCTCCTTGAAAGGCGAGCGAGAGCGTCTTTCCGGGTGCATTGCACTGAGTCGAGTGCTCGCTCGGGACTTTGCTCTCGGGGCCAAGGCAAGAGGGCGTGCTTGCCCGCAGAACCGAGAACACGCTGTTGGGCAGAGCTGCAACTGACCGCTGGAGTTCAGCTCTCGCCGGACGGCAGAAGGCGAAGAACGAAGGCGCTTGCGAGCGGCGCAGTGCAGCGAAGAGCTCTCCGAATTCGCCGCTAGCTCCACGGTCCTTCTCAGCTGCGAGTAGCTGCTCTCGCAGTACACAGAGCTTCGCAAGGCCCGAAGAGCCGGAGGGAAGTATCGCACACGCAAATGTGCCAGGACAGAGACGTGTTCTACGTTGTCCCTTCTCGTCGTGCAGTTTGTGCCCCTGCTGCTTCTGCTGTTAGGAATCGCTCCTTGAAAGGCGAGCGAGAGCGTCCTTCCGGGTGCATTGCACTGAGTCGAGTGCTCGCTCGGGACTTTGCTCTCGGGGCCAAGGCAAGAGGGCGTGCTTCCCCCAGAACCGAGAACACGCTGTTGGGCAGAGCTGCAACTGACCGCTGGAGTTCAGCTCTAGCCGGACGGCAGAAGGCGAAGAACGAAGCCGCTTGCGAGCGGCGCAGTGCAGCGAAGAGCTCTCCGAATTCGCCGCTAGCTCCACGGTCCTTCTCAGCTGCGAGTAGCAGCGCTCGCAGTACACAGAGCTTCGCAAGGCCCGAAGAGCCGGAGGGAAGTATCGCACACGAAAATGTGCCAGGACAGAGACGTGTTCTACGTTGTCCCCTCTCGTCGTGCAGTTTGTGCCTCTGCTGCTTCTGCTGTTAGGAATCGCTCCTTGAAAGGCGAGCGAGAGCGTCCTTCCGGGTGCATTGCACTGAGTCGAGTGCTCGCTCGGGACTTTGCTCTCGCGGCCAAGGCAAGAGGGCGTGCTTGCCCGCAGAACCGAGAACACGCTGTTGGGCAGAGCTGCAACTGACCGCTGGAGTTCAGCCTTCGCCGGACGGCAGAAGGCGAAGAACGAAGCCGCTTGCGAGCGGCGCAGTGCAGCGAAGAGCTCTCCGAATTCGCCGCTAGCTCCACGGTCCTTCTCAGCTGCGAGTAGCAGCGCTCGCAGTACACAGAGCTTCGCAAGGCCCGAAGAGCCGGAGGGAAGTATCGCACACGCAAATGTGCCAGGACAGAGACGTGTTCTACGTTGTCCCCTCTCGTCGTGCAGTTTGTGCCTCTGCTGCTTCTGCTGTTAGGAATCGCTCCTTGAAAGGCGAGCGAGAGCGTCCTTCCGGGTGCATTGCACTGAGTCGAGTGCTCGCTCGGGACTTTGCTCTCGGGGCCAAGGCAAGAGGGCGTGCTTGCCCGCAGAACCGAGAACACGCTGTTGGGCAGAGCTGCAACTGACCGCTGGAGTTCAGCCTTCGCCGGACGGCAGAAGGCGAAGAACGAAGCCGCTTGCGAGCGGCGCAGTGCAGCGAAGAGCTCTCCGAATTCGCCGCTAGCTCCACGGTCCTTCTCAGCTGCGAGTAACAGCGCTCGCAGTACACAGAGCTTCGCAAGGCCCGAAGAGCCGGAGGGAAGTATCGCACACGCAAATGTGCCAGGACAGAGACGTGTTCTACGTTGTCCCTTCTCGTCGTGCAGTTTGTGCCTCTGCTGCTTCTGCTGTTAGGAATCGCTCCTTGAAAGGCGAGCGAGAGCGTCCTTCCGGGTGCATTGCACTGAGTCGAGTGCTCGCTCGGGACTTTGCTCTCGGGGCCAAGGCAAGAGGGCGTGCTTGCCCGCAGAACCGAGAACACGCTGTTGGGCAGAGCTGCAACTGACCGCTGGAGTTCAGCCTTCGCCGGACGGCAGAAGGCGAAGAACGAAGCCGCTTGCGAGCGGCGCAGTGCAGCGAAGAGCTCTCCGAATTCGCCGCTAGCTCCACGGTCCTTCTCAGCTGCGAGTAGCAGCGCTCGCAGTACACAGAGCTTCGCAAGGCCCGAAGACCCGGAGGGAAGTATCGCGCACGCAAATGTGCCAGGACAGAGACGTGTTCTACGTTGTCCCCTCTCGTCGTGCAGTTTGTGCCTCTGCTGCTTCTGCTGTTAGGAATCGCTCCTTGAAAGGCGAGCGAGAGCGTCCTTCCGGGTGCATTGCACTGAGTCGAGTGCTCGCTCGGGACTTTGCTCTCGGGGCCAAGGCAAGAGGGCGTGCTTCCCCCAGAACCGAGAACACGCTGTTGGGCAGAGCTGCAACTGACCGCTGGAGTTCAGCTCTCGCCGGACGGCAGAAGGCGAAGAACGAAGCCGCTTGCGAGCGGCGCAGTGCAGCGAAGAGCTCTCCGAATTCGCCGCTAGCTCCACGGTCCTTCTCAGCTGCGAGTAGCAGCGCTCGCAGTACACAGAGCTTCGCAAGGCCCGAAGACCCGGAGGGAAGTATCGCGCACGCAAATGTGCCAGGACAGAGACGTGTTCTACGTTGTCCCCTCTCGTCGTGCAGTTTGTGCCTCTGCTGCTTCTGCTGTTAGGAATCGCTCCTTGAAAGGCGAGCGAGAGCGTCCTTCCGGGTGCATTGCACTGAGTCGAGTGCTCGCTCGGGACTTTGCTCTCGGGGCCAAGGCAAGAGGGCGTGCTTCCCCCAGAACCGAGAACACGCTGTTGGGCAGAGCTGCAACTGACCGCTGGAGTTCAGCTCTCGCCGGACGGCAGAAGGCGAAGAACGAAGCCGCTTGCGAGCGGCGCAGTGCAGCGAAGAGCTCTCCGAATTCGCCGCTAGCTCCACGGTCCTTCTCAGCTGCGAGTAGCAGCGCTCGCAGTACACAGAGCTTCGCAAGGCCCGAAGAGCCGGAGGGAAGTATCGCACACGCAAATGTGCCAGGACAGAGACGTGTTCTACGTTGTCCCCTCTCGTCGTGCAGTTTGTGCCTCTGCTGCTTCTGCTGTTAGGAATCGCTCCTTGAAAGGCGAGCGAGAGCGTCCTTCCGGGTGCATTGCACTGAGTCGAGTGCTCGCTCGGGACTTTGCTCTCGCGGCCAAGGCAAGAGGGCGTGCTTGCCCGCAGAACCGAGAACACGCTGTTGGGCAGAGCTGCAACTGACCGCTGGAGTTCAGCCTTCGCCGGACGGCAGAAGGCGAAGAACGAAGCCGCTTGCGAGCGGCGCAGTGCAGCGAAGAGCTCTCCGAATTCGCCGCTAGCTCCACGGTCCTTCTCAGCTGCGAGTAGCAGCGCTCGCAGTACACAGAGCTTCGCAAGGCCCGAAGAGCCGGAGGGAAGTATCGCACACGCAAATGTGCCAGGACAGAGACGTGTTCTACGTTGTCCCTTCTCGTCGTGCAGTTTGTGCCTCTGCTGCTTCTGCTGTTAGGAATCGCTCCTTGAAAGGCGAGCGAGAGCGTCCTTCCGGGTGCATTGCACTGAGTCGAGTGCTCGCTCGGGACTTTGCTCTCGGGGCCAAGGCAAGAGGGCGTGCTTGCCCGCAGAACCGAGAACACGCTGTTGGGCAGAGCTGCAACTGACCGCTGGAGTTCAGCTCTCGCCGGACGGCAGAAGGCAAGGAACGAAGGCGCTTGCGAGCGGCGCAGTGCAGCGAAGAGCTCTCCGAATTCGCCGCTAGCTCCACGGTCCTTCTCAGCTGCGAGTAGCAGCGCTCGCAGTACACAGAGCTTCGCAAGGCCCGAAGAGCCGGAGGGAAGTATCGCACACGCAAATGTGCCAGGACAGAGACGTGTTCTACGGTGTCCCCTCTCGTCGTGCAGTTTGTGCCTCTGCTGCTTCTGCTGTTAGGAATCGCTCCTTGAAAGGCGAGCGAGAGCGTCCTTCCGGGTGCATTGCACTGAGTCGAGTGCTCGCTCGGGACTTTGCTCTCGGGGCCAAGGCAAGAGGGAGTGCTTGCCCGCAGAACCGAGAACACGCTGTTGGGCAGAGCTGCAACTGACCGCTGGAGTTCAGCTCTCGCCGGACGGCAGAAGGCGAAGAACGAAGCCGCTTGCGAGCGGCGCAGTGCAGCGAAGAGCTCTCCGAATTCGCCGCTAGCTCCACGGTCCTTCTCAGCTGCAAGTAGCAGCGCTCGCAGTACACAGAGCTTCGCAAGGCCCGAAGAGCCGGAGGGAAGTATCGCACACGAAAATGTGCCAGGACAGAGACGTGTTCTACGTTGTCCCCTCTCGTCGTGCAGTTTGTGCCTCTGCTGCTTCTGCTGTTAGGAATCGCTCCTTGAAAGGCGAGCGAGAGCGTCCTTCCGGGTGCATTGCACTGAGTCGAGTGCTCGCTCGGGACTTTGCTCTCGGGGCCAAGGCAAGAGGGCGTGCTTGCCCGCAGAACCGAGAACACGCTGTTGGGCAGAGCTGCAACTGACCGCTGGAGTTCAGCTCTCGCCGGAAGGCAGAAGGCGAAGAACGAAGCCGCTTGCGAGCGGCGCAGTGCAGCGAAGAGCACACGAGCAGTCAAAGAGCTCCTTCACTATCGCTTTCACTTCTCAGTGGTCTTTCTGCTTGGAAAAGCAGCACACAGCCGTTGCACGCCAGGGCCAAAGCTGCGTCACTGCCCCTCCTCACTCCTTCGCTGTACTGTACTCCATGCAGCTAGAGCGAAGCGAGAAGGACGCGAGGAAGAAAAAAGCGTACTTAAACTAGCCCCCTGGCAGCAGCCCTGAAAGGGCGCATAACACACGGCGTCTCGCTGCCCTCCGTTCTACATACTCGCAGCTCCCTCTGCCGACTTGCGAAAGTTGTTACCAGAGCAGAGGCGGCCAGATTGAAGAGGCAGTGCCTAGGTTCACCTTCTCCTTACTGCGCGTTAGCCACGTCCAGCTCCTCGCTGCACTCTGGATTTCCCTTCTCCGCGGCACTTACCGTGGTGCTGTGTGCAACTCGGCGCCTAGAAGCGACCGCCAATGCTTTCACAGCGGGCTGCAAGGGAACCAAGGAGCAGCACAAGCAGCAGTGCTTCAGCTTGCTCCTTCCGACTGCTAAGGGCACTTGGGAGGGCAAGCGAGAGTCAACCACCTTCCTCTCCTAGTAGCCTGTAACGTGGTGCACACAAGCACGGGACGAGTGCTGCTTCGTTCACCGCCCTCGCCCACGCCTGGCGCTGCTTTCACTTGCCGGCGGCCAGAAGCCGCTGCAAGGGCGCCACACAACCACAAGTGCGCCGGCAGCCAAGAGCTAGAGAACGCTGCTTCTGCCCAAGCCCGCCTAGGGCGTGCACCTTTGTTCTCAGAGCTCCGTGCAACAGTCTGCCTCTCTCGCAGTTCGAATGGAAAACGAAAGCTTTTCGCCTACCCCCTTCACAGAGATCCGTTGCCAGGACGAGAATGCCTTGTGGCCGGAGCTCCCCCCCGCCGCGAGGAAGCTGCTATTAGCACCGCGTTGCAGGGACACGTCTCGCTTCTTGACTACGTGCTCAGCGCTCTCCGAATTCGCCGCTAGCTCCACGGTCTTTCTCAGCTGCAAGTAGCAGCGCTCACAGTACATAGAGCTTCGCAAGGACCGAAGACCCGGAGGGAAGTATCGCACTCGAAAATGTGCCAGGATAGAGACGTTCTACACTGAGTAGAGACACAGACAGACAGAGAGTTCTACACTGCCCCTTCTCGTCGGCCATCTTGTGCTCTGCTGCCTCTGCTGTGACGAATAGGTCATTGAAAGGCGAGCGACAGCGGCTCTCCAGGCACTGAAAAGAGTTCCCTAGGGACTTTTCGATGTAAAACTTTTTCCACCTCCAAAAATACATGGGTAAGTCCTAAAAGTTTTGGTTTTCTTAAGAATAGTTTCGCCCAAGTTTTGCTGTTCTAAACACCCATGGTTTCAGTCTTCACTTAACTGCTTGTTTCTGTCTTTTTGGCTAGTGGCAATCTAATTCTAAGGTAACTAGATGTGTTGGAAATCCATAAATTACATCTCAAGTTAGATGGGAAAATTGGCTCGGAAGAAAATGGAATTGAGAATTTGGAAAGAATCCAGAGTGAGCTGATGTCACAATCCGAGATTCCCTTGGGTTCCAAATCCTTTCATTTGTGTTTTTGTGGGCTTTTTGAAGGCGGTGTACAGTTGAAGCCATGATTTAGCTGCGGTGAGACCTGCTCTGCTGTAAAAGCATTATTTTCTCAGTGAGCATGGACAACAGTTAGAGTGTCGTCTTTTAAGATTCCCTGCACTCCACTTATGGTGGCAAAAGCAGTGCCTTGACTGTAATCATAAAAGTGATTACAGCTTCATTGCTTTGACATCATGTAGGATGCTTCCTCCATCTGCTGTGGTCAGCATTAAGTAACAGATTTCTCAGTTTCTAGGAAGAGTCTAGCAAACAATCACCTTGCTCCTTCTCTTGCATTTATTCATCACTGCTATGCTGCTATACAGACAGGTAGTCTGTTTATGATTCAACAATTCAATGGGACATCAAGTAAATAACAAAGCAAAACTAACTACCGAAAGCACTATAAGGGCCAGAGATTAGCTTGGATCAAAACAGGTATTCTCCTAGCATTGTTTACAAACGAGTCAGCATGTGAAACAGAAGGCACAATGTAGTTTGTGCCTTGTTTTGGGCATGCCCGGAAGAAGGAAATTCTGATTTCACATACGGGAAAAGAAATGTTGACATTTGAATGAGATTGTTCATACCCCAGTAAAGGTTGCTTTGAAAGGTTGTGGAAGTCCTGTTAGGAAACATGGCTTTACAAGTCCTTTCCACCAGGAGACAACAGCTGCAGAACATCTGGGTGTGCCAGTGTTGAGAGCACCAGCAAAGATCAAAGTGGAGAAGTTGGTGAACAATGGCAGTGGCCTGGCGGAGGGCAAGTGGGGTGCTGGCTGTGGGACCAGGGGAGTCCTGACTGATTTAGGAGGCGTGTGATGGTCTGTGCCAGCAAGCAGAATAGTGCTGTGGCCTTGGCACACTGCTAATACTGGAATTCAGTGGGGTCACTGGGCAGGCTGAGTGTGTGAGCTGCTGGAGGGACCCAGGTTGCCCACATGTAAACATCCAGTCTCACTCTTGCCAGCCACAGAAAGGAGCAGGATGTGGCTGCTGGCGATGCCTGTCACGTATATGTAGTGTATATGTGTGCTATCCCAGCCTGCTGGGAACGCTTCTTCTTTGGGACTGCTTGGGCTGAGGGAGAGAAAGCAGTGGTAGTTTCTGAGGTTTCGAGTTTGCTCGAGTTTCTCAGGCTGTTTCTGGAGCCACCCAGAGTTCTCTTCCTTGAAGCATTTCAAGTCCTGCTAATTTTCAAAATTCAAACAGACACAGCCCTAAGCTAGTTGATCTGACTTCAGAGCTATTCTTACGCTGAGCTGTTGGATGATCTGATCTCCTGAGATGTCTTCCATCTCAGTTTATGACCTGGTTCTTGTGAAAAGTAGGATCTTTTAGCCTGGAGAAGAGAGGTTTCTGGAGAGACAGTATTGTGGCCTTTGAATATGTAAAGAGGGTATAAGACAAATGGAGAAAGACTTTTTAGGAAAGTTTGCAGAGACAGGATAAGGGGCCATGCTTTCAAACTGAGACTAGGTTTAGATTGGCTAAAAGGAAAAACTTTTCTACAATGAAGCTGGTGAGACACTCAAACGGGTGTTCCAGAGAAGTTGTGGATGCCCCATCATTGAGAGTGCTCCTTATCAGTTTGGCTAGTCTTGAGCAATTTGATCTACTGTAAGATCTACCTGGCAAGGAAGTTGGACTACATGATCTTTAATCACAGACTGTTGTATGATTCCGTGGAAGACAGAATGCAGTAAAGTTCATATTTCAGATTTTGGCGCAGACATATTTATTTTTTCTCACTTTATGCATCATTGCAATGACAACTTGTTAGCTTCTGAAATGATTAGCTGAGATTGATTTCCTTCCTTAGTTTCATTTTCTCTGTTATTCCTTCACTCTTGGACTTTTTTTTTCACTAGATTCCCTCTTTCAGTAAACTGCCCTTAAGTATCACTTTGCTCCCCACCTGGCTTTTTTTTTTTTTTTCAATGACACCTTTTCACTGGTTCGTTTTGGGCCTTTGCTGCTTGAAGTCCAGCAGCCTCCTTGTCTGAGCATTACGGAGCTTTCTTTACAGCTTCATCACTATGCAAAAAGCCATAAATTACTGTGTTCCATCTCACATACCATCAAGTATCACACTAATATTCCCTCTGCTGAATAGCTGGTTGGTTTACATAGACCAGCCAAATACCAGGAAATCCAGATGGCAGCAAGAATCTTGTAGACTACTCCCGCTGTTCATTTAAATTCTGGAGAAGTCACGTGAGGTATCACATTCTCTTGAAAGAAGTGTCTATCATCTCGGACATTCTAGAATGGGCTATTAATATTGTCATGAGTTTCTGGCTAGACTTTTTAGTATGCAAATTCAAATTCAAATGATCTGAAATGATAGAACTTCAAGAAATTTTTTTTCCCAGAATCGAAGTATGATGGAGTTCCATAGGGAGAATCTTAATCTTAGTTATTCTATTCCATCTCACATCATGGCTGGGGGAAGGGAGAAGGGAGTATCTTTGGGGGACAATGGGTTCCGGTGTAGTCAGTAAGCTGGGCAGAGGAGCCATCAGGTATTTTCTGTTGTTGGGCGGGGGGGGGGGGGGGGGGGATTCGTGTGAACTCTTCCTTTCTTGTACCCTGCCACTAGTATTGTTGCTAAAATTGTTTGTTTTCTCATCCAAGTGACAAAATCAGCACACTTAATGAGGGATGAAGAGGGAGCAGCGACCTCAGAACAGGAGGAAGAAGAAGCAGAGCCTGCTGTCCTCCAGAAGAAAAAAACACTACCAGCCAATTTTGCATCATCTGTGAACTTCCTGGGCGTGTACTCTATGCCCTTGTCCAGAACACTGAGCAAGATATTAAACAGGACTGGGCCCAAGACTGAGCCTTGGGGACCAGCTGGATGAACTCTATTTCCCACCACTCTGTGGGCCTGGCCATCACCCAGTTTGTCACCCAGCAAACAGCCCACCCATGCAAACCATAAGCAGACAGTTTCTTCAGGAGAATGATGTGAGACTCATTGCAAAAAGGATCAGGGAGATGCCTAGGAAGAGTCTCAGGTGAATCCAGGAGACTATAGTGGAGGACTATTCAGTTTTCCAATCAATTTGCTTAAAAAACTCTACAAAACCGTAATAAACAAACAAACAAACAAACAAACAAACAAACAAAAAAAGCAGACCAAACAAACACACAGAACCCCCCAACCAATAATCCCCAAAGAGACAAAAAAAGCCCCCAAAAAAGCCCACCAAAAAACCCACCCAAAACTGAAAAAAAACCCCAAACCCAACACAAAAAATCAGGGTGAAGGTTTTTAGTAACTTTAAAAATAACAAAACAAAACAAAACAAAAAAAAACCCAGAAAGTCACATTTCTAAAGGTGCTGTCCCAGCCTCTTCTCTCAGCAGGGAGGACATCCTGAAGTGGAGCCAGTTGGAAGAAAGCGGGACAGGGCAGCACCTGGGCCATTGTCTCAGGACGGCCCTGTGGCTGCCCCATTGCCAAAACCTGGACACATAAATCAAACACAGGTATGCACATGTGCTTAGACACAGCAAAAATTATATTTGTCTGAAAAGAATACTGGTCCATTTCTATCACTGGAAAGAGCATAATGCCTCGTCTCAGCTTTCTTTTCAGTCATTACAAATGTTTCGAAAATAAAGGAGTGCAGAAAATGGAAATATCCAAGATCAACATGAGGACCAGTAACAAAGATTCCATTTTTGAAACTGCATTGGGAATCCTCTGCAGAAATTGACTCAGAGCTCTAAGATTTACAAAAAAGACCAAGAGGACTGGAGTCAATACAACACAGTGTCTGGAGACTTCAGCTGGTTACCTTGATTTCTCAAATATGATGGAGAAAGCACCTTAGCAACTACAGCTGCCAGTTCTCTCAGGGCCCTGACATGCCTCTGGGTGGGTCCCATGGTCTTGCATGCTCAGGTTCCTCAAGTGGTCTGAAAGCTGACCTGCTACTATGGGTTAGAATCAAGTCCACCAGTCCAATAACCTGAGAGATGTGGAAATAGTGACTGGCAGTAAAAATTGAGACCAACACTTGTTGAGTACCTCAGCCTTCTCCTTGTCTGTTGTCACTAGTCCTGTCTGGCTTATGGGGGTGGGGGGGGGGGGGGGGAATAGGGGAGGTGTGATAGGTTTCTTTTCATCTTCCTTTTCCCACTGAAATACCCGTAGGTGCCTTTATTATTCTTAGTTTTGGCATGCTTTTCCAAATTCAGCTTCAACTGAGCCTTAGCTATACTGATCCCATCCTCACACACTCATGTGTTACCACTGTATTTTTCCCATGATTTGTCTCGCTGTGTATTGTCTGCATATTACCTACTTGCATCACATCTATTAATTTTCAATAACCTTCTGGCTTTAACTTGTTTTCAAAAAAAACCCTTTTTGAACCTTTCCACCTCAGAAATTCACCTGGGAAACCCCAAATCCCCCAAATTCACCCCGAAGTCCCCCCTGGGACGCTCAGCACTCACCTGGCAACTCCCAAAAGCCCACAAATTCACCCCAAAATTCACGGGGGACCCCCAAATCCCAGGGCTTCACCCCAAAATCCCACCTGCAACCCCCAAAACCCCTCAAATCACCCCCAAGACCCAGTCCCCCCAACACCTCCCAAATTCACTCCAAAATGTCTCCAATCCCCCTCAAAACCCTCCCAGATACCCCCAAATCCACCAAATTCACTCCCAGACCCATCTGGGACTCCCCAAAATCACCAAAATTCCCCGGAAAATCCACCTGCATCCCCCCAAATTCATCCCAAAATTCTCCCACGACTTCCAAATGCTCACCTGGATACCCCAAAATCGACAGAATTCACCCCAAAATACGTCTGGCATTCCCAAAACTCACCTGAGAACCCTAAAATTCACACGTATACCCTAAAATTCACCAAATTCACCCCAAAATTCCCCTGAGATCCCTAGAATTCCACAAATTCCCCCTAAAATTCAACTGGGACTCCCCACATTCCACAAATTCACCCCAAACCTCGCTACCCGGGATCCCCCAAAATTCCACAAATTCTCCCCCAAAATCAACCTGGGACCCCTCAAAACTCACCTGGATCTCCCCAAATCCCCGCCCCGCCCCGCCCCCCCCAATTCACCTGGGCACTCCCAAATCCCCAGAATTCAACCCAAAATTCACCTGGGACCCCAAAAACCTCCAAATTCGCTCCAAAATGATTGGCAACTTTACACACTCCATTTTCCCACAAAAGGATCTAGAGCCCTGTGCGCTTCGTATACAAACTAAATGCAAAAAAACTTTCTATTCATTCTCAGCAAAAAGACTTCCTATTCCTCCTTCTTTTGGACAAAACTGCCTTCACTTTCAAACTTATTCTCTTGCTCACTTACCTGCATAATGCTTAGTCCCTGTTCTGCATGCTCATTTTCTTCACTTTTACAAGGAATCCTCTCCTCATCTTCTTCTTCCTCTGCTTCTTCCATTTCCTGTGCCAAGATCACCCGTTTCTCTGTTAGATTTCTTTCTCCAGCTGATTTTTTGACAACTGTCCCTATCTTCTGGCACCGCTCGCTCGAGAGAGGCGATTGTCCCGCTCTGCTCTGGGCTGGGACTGCGCTCTCTTCAAGCCCTGGGGGCAATTTTGGATGCCACAGCGTCAGAAAGACCTCAGGCTATTGGAGAAATGTCCAAAGGAGGGACACAGGGATAGCGAAGAGGCTGGAGGGAAAGCCATACAAAGAGTGGCTCAGGGCATTTGGTTCAGCTGCAGAGAGGACACTGAGCTCACACCTCACTTGGGACCTCTCAGCTCCTCCCAAGGGCAGCACAGGGACAGCTTTGCTCTCTGCTCTCTGCGACCAGGGACAGGAGCCAAGGGAATGCCAGGAGCTGTGTCAGGGGACGATTAGGCTGGCTATCAGGGAAAGGTTTTTTTCCTCAGAGGCTGGTCGGGCACTGAATAGGTTCTCCAGGCAATGGGCACAGCCCCAAGGCTGCCAGAGATCCAGGAGCGTTTGGCCAATGCTCTCAGGGATGCAGAGGGTGGGACTGTTGGAGTGTCTGTGCAGGGCCAGGAGTTGGACTTTGACGATCCCTAGGGGTCCCTTCCGACTCAGGAAACTCTTACCATTTTCCCCTTTCCTCTCCTTGCACAATGCTCTCAGCTTACTGTTCCACCGCATGCTCCACTTCTGAAACCTCCGCTACTTCTTTCCAGTTCAAGCACAGTTCTACTGGTTACAATCCAAAGATAGACAGATTGAAAAACAACCAAAAAGAAACACCTGTTTGGAATGTCGTGGTCTTATCTGCATCTCCAGCTATGAAGTCGATTGTGCCTTGCAAGTTCTAAAAGCAAAACAACAACAACAAAAAACACCCACCACACCGTTTTAACATAGGGATTTGCCTTCTTCTAAGAAATCCATATCCCTTCTCAAAATGGATCTATTTCAGGAAGAGATCATCTTGAATAGATCACTTACTACCTAAAGAACCTGGAACACTCAAATCCGTAATGATAAGCCTGTTACCTTGTCGTTTTCTGTTCCAAAGGCAAATGCATTTGCTCAAGTGCCGTTTGTAACAAGGACAGAGCTCAAAGTGTGGCTCTGAGAAATGTTTTGGTTTCCCTCTCCTATCTCCATCAAAAGCACTTTCTTCAATGGCTGAAACAATACTTGATACAGTCTGAATTTTAAAGGTCATGAAAATTTTCTCCAAAGTGAAAAATTAATATAGCAGTCAGGTTTGAAACCAACGGGAATTTTTGTTTTACCTGTTTGAAGATTCCCTTCACACTAAAATGCTGGCTGATGGATACCTAGAAGAAATCAATTCCCACAAAATGCTTCTGGGTAAGCCATTACGTCATCCATTACAATTTGCTTCAGTGTCCCGTTCCTGTCCAATTGAAGGTCCCTGTTTAAGAGACTCAAGTGCGGAGAGAAATAAAATTAAATATGACTACAGTGCCTTTAAATCTAAATCGAACTTCCTGATCAATCTCATAAAACCTTTAGGCTAAATGTTGCCATTGATCTGTTTCTACTGAACACAATCACGTCCTGGCTTGTTAGAGATTAGTTCATTACAAAGAAAGAAACGCAGAGAAGTTAAAATATTTCCAAAGAAGCATTTGACATCCTTCCTTTTGGATGGGGAACCACACCAACACTGCTTACATAAGAGGTCAAATGACTGTCTTCCATGTTAGTTCTGCACTGTGCTCAGCGGAGCCTTTCTGGTTTATTTGCCTTTGACTTGGACATAAAGCTGAGTCTTGATTCAAGAAAAATCAATATTCACACTTGTTTTCATTTACACGGACATTGGCTTGGTCTCCTAAACAAAGAGAATGATGGGGAATTTTTGTACGAGTTCAGATAGGTAACATTCTCTTTCCGCAACCTGGCATTGTATTTTCACTTGGTCTGTTACCTCTGGCTTTGTTTTAACGGCTCAAATTATTAGGAAGAGTATCAAACCTCCAGCTCTAACCACAGTCCCACTGCGAGGTGTGTGAAGGTATGTGCATCTGCCCCTCAGGTCCACACTGCTCTTCTAATGTGCCTCTGATCGAGCAGGTAGGAAAGACCTCCTGGGTGTGTGAACAGTGCTGCTTCCTCTACGGCTTCAGAGCTGCTGCTAAGATCTTCAGGAAGGAGAGCGGTATTGTACCCATTTTTAGATGGTTTTTAAAGTTGCCGGTGCTTGGCTGTCTTAAACGTCTGAGTTCCTAGAACTTTGAATGAGATCAAATCTATGAGTGAAGAGATGATGGTGCAGACCAACTTCTGATTCCGGTGATCCAAGAATCTGCACTACTACTTTTACCTTCTGAATAAGGCATGGATGTGACGGTATGCACAGTAATACTGATGTGCTATGGTTTTTGAATGATAGCAGTCTTCCTTTGTCCCATTCCTAAACCGTGGGCATTATTTGCCTTAACCTTGTTCAGTAGGGACATTATTCTATATTCTTACATGAAGTGAAAAGCACTCTTTTTCCATACCTTCACACAACAGCATTAAAACAAGGCCTAAGTAGTACAACCAATGTTCAAAGATGCTCTACCTTTTAAGTTTACAAAACATACCAAATTCATACCTTGTTCTAAGTTGATCTCAAGAAGAAAGGGTGTTCTCCAAATACTCCTTCAGCTCTTCCTCACAGCTCACCGTTTGCCTTTTTTCTAAGATTGTATCCAGATCACTTTCATCATCTAAGGCCACATAAAAAAGCTAGTAAAAATGGTTTCGTAGATACTAAAATCTCCCCAGCTCTTTAGGATTCAAGGAAGTTAATTATGCACATATCTTCTACACCCAGAAGAGAAAGCTACCTCAGCAAAACTCATCGCCTATGAAAATCTTCCTAGATAATGAACACCTCTGACACTGCCACCCCAAGTTGGTGTTCTGAAACAATGAGAACCTCACATCCAATCAGACTCTAGACCTGCACAAGATCTCGTCATAGCAACTTGCAGCCACTTTCTACAGAAAGCAGCAGTGATCTCTATCGCTGTTGCCATACCAACAATAAGACAGGACTGTCCATTCAGCGTGAATCAAGCAGTTAGCAAAAATGCACCTGACAGAATGAAACTGAAGAGGAGAAATTCCCATCTAAAAGTCAAAGATTACATTTTTAATTTTATAGCAGGTATTTTGAATTTCAGAGGGCTCTTTGCATTAAGAAGTCCTGTCTTTATAGCACACCCTTGTTTTTATGTTTCTACCTGGATTATGGCCATTTAGCCGTCTCCTTCAAATCACTCCAAAGAAAAACATTCAAGTGAACAAGTTCTTTCTAAACTGCTGGAAGGTGAAATGAATGAGTAAGAGGATATGTAACATGATAAAAGGCTGCCTGGAATTTTACGACTGGTATCCAACATGGCGTCTTCTATCTGGAGAGTAAAAAAAAATCAGTCTCCAAGTAAACTGGTAAGAATGCGGATTCTCAAAACTTCTGTTTATTCTGGCACCATAAAGCACCAAATCACATTCTATAATTTATCCCTTTAGAAACAACTGCCCGACTTTTTTTATGTATAGAAAAGATTGGAAGACATTTGGGAGATCATTTCCAGCTCTTCCTGAAGTCTGATCTTAAGCAGACTGGGCCATACGTCATTCATCGCTATCCTATGTATTTCAGATAGAAATGATCATAAAAATACAATCTATTTCTATTACAAATAATAAACACAAGAATTATGAACACTTCCACATGAAACTCTTCCACACCAAACTGTTTCTCTGGAGTGTTTTGTCACACTATGGACCTCTTTCTAAGGTGACATCAATAGCCTACCACGCAGAAGGCATTGCAGGTGGGAGCACAGGAAGAACAGACTAATCCCAAGGAGTGATGAAGATATATGTCATCAAATAAAAGAAACGTACATCCACGTGCTCCACTTCTTCTTCAAACCTACATTTTCGTTTCTCAGTCATCTGAAGCATGTTGGAGTGCACAACTTCAGCATCTTCTGCTGCGCAAATGTTCACATCCAACAGGGTCATCTGAAGGAAAAGAAGAACAAATTATTGACATGCACAGAAGAAATACTGTGTGGCTTTCAGAGAGCCTGGCTAAACGTAGTGTTTCTTTTCTTGTGATGGACAGAGATAGATTCAGCCTCCCACATGCCATATTAGATTACTAAACAATACCATCTGGTTGGACACAAAGGGAGAAATTGAGGCAGAGGTGGAATTTCTTTCCCAAGATAAGACAGATTTAGCACAAGGGCTGAGGCTCCTTGCATCTTCCACATTCATGTAGGACAGCACTCCCTTCATTACTGGCATTTGTTACGGCTTTTCCACATTTCAAGCACAAATACCGACTACTACTGTGAAACCAAACGGATGGCTTACTTTTTGAACAGAGTAAGGAGGAGGTTAAAAAGGAATTCCACTTGTTATCTCACTGTCTGGTGCATCCTCAGACGCACTTTACTCTTAATGACACATTGGACCACGGCTATCACAGCCAAAAGCTGTGGCACTCAACTTGCACATCTGCCCTTTCTCCTGACATTTGCCCTCGACCAGCTCATACTGGATGCTCATTTTCTCCACGCACTCCACATTAGGGCTGTCTGAATGATACGGAACAGACCACAGTCAAAATTCCCATCTTTCACAGTGCAGTGTGACATGGAAACATGACAGAGGCCATGTGCTGAATCTCAGCACACGGAACAGATGCCAGCAGTGCCTACAGACACCAGACATTACCAGCCAAAGAAATCAAGACATTTTCATACACAGCTGTTTATCATTACGCTTCAAAGTAGCAAGGTACTTAACAATCGCTACCAACTTCTTTGCTACCATACAGGCTACAAACATCCCAACTGGATGTGCTCTGGAGCAAGAGAAGGCAGACACAGAGCGGGAAGGCATGCTGCAAGGACACAGAGAAAGGAAGTATCTCCAATACTTCCCCTCTTCTTCTCATACTTCCCCTCTTCTTCTCCAGGAGTTAAAAAGGAGTATTTTTGTATGACTGAGAAGGGATCCACGTCAAAATTAACATTTGATTTCCCCCAGATTCATTCTAACCGAGCCAGTTCCTGCTAGATCTCCCCATGCACAGGTGTTTGTACTGGCCAAAGGAAAGCCATGCCACAGGCAGCTTCTTTGGCTCTTACTGCCACCTCCAAGCAACTGAGAAGGTATGTGGCAACACACGGAACAAAGAATAGAGCAAACATGCACTCTCAAAGCAACCGTCTGCCTCATCGTTGCCCAGGAGAAAAGAAAATATTGCTTGAATTCCAGACTGTTCTTAGGATTTCCCGACCTACCTAGACTTTTGTTTCAATTCTCCAGAGTTCTGCACCATTCGTTTCCATCAGATTTGGCACGTGTTGGAGGCAACAGGGTGCTATCAAAGCAGGAAACAAGAGTCAGGTATCCTAAAATACAAACCAGTCAGTACTTCAAATATAAAATTATGAATCCGAATATCCATACTACTGGGCGTTCTTTTATTTACAGCCATCTTGGCAATGAAAATAAACCTGAGATTGTTGTTGTTCAAGGCCAACTGTTTACTGCCCGATAAGGAACTAACTGTCATCTACCTGGTTCCTACATCCACCGTAAAAAACCTCCCTGTAAAGATCGTAATGCATTGCACCCACACCAATGTGTCTTGTGTTCAGGATGGATATTCAAACGTAGCAAGGTTAGATTTCTATCCAGACTCCTCTCTTCATTTATTCCGCAAATAAAATCCCACGCCATGGAGAAAAAAATGCCTTGACAAAAACACCAAGTTCTAGCTCTCCACCCCTCTTTGCCCATTTCTGCTATGTTTCGAGATTTACTTCTGCATTCCTCCATTTTTAGAGCCTGATCGCCACCTATTAAGTGTAGCTGGGGCACTGAAAATCAAGAATGCATTTTTTCCATTCAAAAGAGCTGTACAGAAATAGATGTAGACCCTGCCTTACTGCTGCATTTAGCAATCACACATTGACAGGAAGCAAAGTGCATTTTGTAGCCAAGTCCTTCATTAACTCCAGCAACAATTGTTTTCCTTTATGCTATACCCTCTTTTGCCATACCCGATATATTGCAAAACCTTCAGTCTCTCTTCACTGAGTACCATCTGCTCCTTTATCAACTTTTCCATTTCCATATTCACAGTTGGGGGATTCTGTATTTCTTCACTTGCCATAAATTCTCTGCAGGATGGAAAGTAGATATGTAGAATGGAATCACATGATATATGTGATATCATACGTGGTATCACGTAGAAAGAAAAAATGATCAAGTATTACTTTAACAGAAACCAAAAGTGAACACTAGCCTCTTGGTGTTGCTCATTGTCCAAAAGAAGACTGCCAAATTTCTGACCTGAAACTCTGAACTCCACACTTCTTTTGCATGAGCTTCCAGTCCCTTGCCATTTCAGTTGATGCCATTTTTCTTTCTCAAGCTCTGATTTCATTCGATTCAAGAGTAGCTTGGCAGTTGCCCTCTCATTATCCAGCAGTGCTCCGTTTATATTCTGTGTATTAAAAAACAAAACCAGAAGTAGAAGCAGCATACAACATGCAAAAACAAACCAAAAATTGTCTCTTCTACAGAAAATGAGGGGAGAAAAGAACACAAATGATAACCAATACCCCGTCAAGTAGAAATTTCTTCTATATTTCAGTGATTGATAGGCAGAAAAAATGAATTTCATCTGGGGAAAGAAAGACATTCTAGGAATATTCAGACTGCTATCTTGCCCCAGGTAAAACATTTACCATGGCCTTAGCGTTAATGAGCTTGTGAACATCAGCTGCCAAGAGGAAGGGCATTTCCTCCAGTTTCACACAATACTTGGTCAGTACATCTGCTATCTGTGCAATCAAAGAATACAGAAAAGCAACAACAATGAAAAGTAGAACTCAAATATCAATTTCCCAAGTTAAAAATCTACATGAACAAGACAATTTTTCCATTCAAGTGAATTCGATTTAATTAATTCATTAACTACATAAGTAGCATTCTCACGTTCAAGAGTAGAATTCAAAGAATCGACGTTGCTTCTTCTGAGACATTGAAGCCTGAGTAGATCCCAACTTCAAATCTAGTAGGACGGCATGAAAGCAATACCTGCTACATTTAGTACATGTAAACTACAAAGAACATCTAGAACAGCTCTAAAAGATGCACAAACCCATGAACTTTGAAGGAGACGCTAGCAAGAAATGTGGAAATAGGCTTTATCTGCCCAGTGCTTTTCCCAAAAGCACGGGCACTCCTTGGCGTCAGTGAGAGTCTCTGTCTCATTACTCAGCAGCTGGCTTAGGGTAAAAAAGGATGCATGCAATCACTTCATTCCTGTTCATGACATAAACTTACTGCATCATCATGGAAGCCATTTACTTGGAAATATAGCCTAAAAAATAGGTGTCAGACTGGGTACATATCTAGATTGCTATGAGCAAAACCAATTTCTTTTTAACAGGAAAGCCATACAATATGCCTGCCATGGCAAATATTAGTCTACTAGCCCTGCACTTCAACGGGCAGTGAGCAGTTCATGACACCAAGTTTACGTTTGGCAAGGAGACAGTCTATTTATTACAAGCCCCTAGTTCTAGAACCAAGAATTCAGGAGTTGCTCATTCCCAATGAAAATCTGTCCATTTCATACCTTTGGGGTTTTATGCTTCTGTTCTTTACCTGTCTTGAGTGTGGCTTTCTTGTGAAGTCACTGATGGGTGTTTTTCCAACACATTTCTGCTGATTACACGGTAATTGCGTGGCATCAGCAGACATCTCTGAATGCCTCTTGAAAGTATGCTTTTTACTCTTCCTAGAGGACCTTGTCTTCTTCTTTCCTTCACCCAAAAGGTGGGCTAAGTGAGCCTTCAAAGAACCATCATCTCAACAATTAGAATTCTTTCAAACCTACTGAATGGAGAACAGCGACAAAAAAATTTTAAAAAGACTAGTACGCGAAAGACAACAGAAGAGAAAGGTAAAATAATGAATCCTACATGCCACGTGCATAACTCTCTTCATTCAAGGCTATTTTCAAAATGAGAAAAAAAAAAAAAAAAAAAATCATCTTTTCCTCAGAGAGGAAAAGTGGAGTAACTGGATTGTGTTGCCTTGCCTACAGTTACCAGAAAAGTCAACAGCTGAGTTGAAAACTCCTGAAGCTGGCTAACTACACCTCTAAATGTTTTACTACTGTGTTATGATTCTGTCTTCAGTTAATAGAACCCGATATACAACAAAGAGATGGGAGCACATGGAGATGCATTGGAGAGCCTACGCTGGAGGTAACACATTCATTTTTTACTCAAACAAATCCAAATTAGAAATGTTGAAAATTACCTGGGGCCATTTCAACAGCCAGCAAACTGACTAACACAACCAATCTTTGGCTTCTATTCAATCCTTTGCTTGTTTTACCTGGACCTTGAAGATCTGTCTGCAGCCTTCCTCTCTGCAAATATATCACACTCGTCCTATTGAGAACCCATGGCTCATCACAGCTGCTTCGCCACGCCTGCTTCCAGAAGAACCGGCAACTACAAGCTGGGAGCCAAGAGATACAACACTTCACTTGGAAAAGGGCCTTCCATGAATCCTAGAATCCCAGAATGGTTTGGACTGGAAGCGACCTTAGAGACAAATTATCTTCTTCCCACATCCTGACACGGGCAGGGACACTTTTCCACTAGTCCAGGTTGCTCCATGTCCGCTCCAGCCTGGCCCTGGACGCTTCCTGCCATGGGGCTCCTACACAGCCTCTTTGAGCAACATGTGCCTCAGCACCCACCCAAGGAAGAATTCCTTTCCAATATCCCATCTATCCCAGCCCTCTGGCAGTTTGAAGCTATTCCCCCTTGTCCTGCGAGTCCAGACCCTTTTCCAAAGTCCCTCCCCAGCTATCTTGGAGCCCCAGCAGGCACTGCAAGGGGCTCGAAGATCTCCCTGGAGCCTTCTGTTCTCCAGATTGGACACCCTCAGCTCTCCCAGTCTGTCCTAGAGCAAAGAAGCTCCACCTTTCAAAGCACCTTAGACGCCTCCTACCGGCCAAACTCGATGGCAACGCTGGCCTTCCGGGCCCTACGGATATCGCTTCCGGTGTCGCTCGGAGTCACTCCCGGCTCTCTTCCCGCCCCCCATGGGGCCCTCAGGCGATGCCGCTCCTACGCCACTTCTGCCGCTGTCAGACCAACGGGGGGGCGGGGGGCCAGCCCAGACTCATCCACAATCCACACTGTCCTCGGCGGCTGCTGCGGGCTCATGGCGGCCCACACACCCGGAAGCAGAGCTCCGAACACAGAGGATCATAGCCCCACATTTGTGTTCGTCTCTGCACAAGGCAGGCCAGTCTTGCCATGCCCGGACTTTTCAGTTCAGCACGAGAATGAGAATACACCTGCGCCATGGGGGAGGAAACCTCTAAAGACTCCCTCATACGTGGTCGCTCAACTTAATGCCTAGGCACTTGCCATTCCTAAGGCTACACTAAAGCCTTTTTTACCTTGCGGGTAAGAAATGCCGTTGTTCTCGTGTGCAGCTAAAGGCGCAGCACAGGCAGGCCGGGGCAAAAGCTGGGGCAGAGCCCTTCCTCACACCTTCGCTGTGCTGTACTCCATGCAGCTAGAGCGAAGCGAGAAGGACGCGAGGAAGAAAAAGGCGTTCTTAAAGTAGCACCCTGGCAGCAGCCCTGAAAAGGCGCATAACACACGGCGTCTCGCTGCCCTCCGTTCTACATACTCGCGGCTCCCTCTGCCGACTTGCAAAAGTTGCTACCAGAGCAGAGGCGGCCAGATTGAAGAGGCAGTGCCTAGGTTCACCTTCTCCTTACTGCACGTAAGCCACGTCCAGCTCCTCGCTGCACTCTGGATTTCCCTTCTCCGCGGCACTTACCGTGGTGCTGTGTGCAACTCGGCGCCTAGAAGCGACCGCCAATGCTTTCAAAGCGGGCTGCAAGGGAACCAAGGAGCAGCACAAGCAGCAGTGCTTCAGCTTGCTCCTTCCGACTGCTAAGGGCACTTGGGAGGGCAAGCGAGAGTCAACCACCTTCCTCTCCTAGTAGCCTGTAACGTGGTGCACACAAGCACGGGACGAGTGCTGCTTCGTTCACCGCCCTCGCCCACGCCTGGCGCTGCTTTCACTTGCCGGCGGCCAGAAGCCGCTGCAAGGGCGCCACACAACCACAAGTGCGCCGGCAGCCAAGAGCTAGAGAACGCTGCTTCTGCCCAAGCCCGCCTAGGGCGTGCACCTTTGTTCTCAGAGCTCCGTGCAACAGTCTGCCTCTCTCGCAGTTCGAATGGAAAACGAAAGCTTTTCGCCTACCCCCTTCACAGAGATCCGTTGCCAGGACGAGAATGCCTTGTGGCCGGAGCTCCCCCCCGCCGCGAGGAAGCTGCTATTAGCACCGCGTTGCAGGGACACGTCTCGCTTCTTGACTACGTGCTCAGCGCTCTCCGAATTCGCCGCTAGCTCCACGGTCTTTCTCAGCTGCAAGTAGCAGCGCTCACAGTACATAGAGCTTCGCAAGGACCGAAGACCCGGAGGGAAGTATCGCACTCGAAAATGTGCCAGGATAGAGACGTGTTCTACACTGAGTAGAGACACAGACAGACAGAGAGTTCTACACTGCCCCTTCTCGTCGGCCATCTTGTGCTCTGCTGCCTCTGCTGTGACGAATAGGTCCTTGAAAGGCGAGCGACAGCGGCTCTCCAGGCACTGAAAAGAGTTCCCTAGGGACTTTTCGATGTAAAACTTTTTCCACCTCCAAAAATACATGGGTAAGTCCTAAAAGTTTTGGTTTTCTTAAGAATAGTTTCGCCCAAGTTTTGCTGTTCTAAACACCCATGGTTTCAGTCTTCACTTAACTGCTTGTTTCTGTCTTTTTGGCTAGTGGCAATCTAATTCTAAGGTAACTAGATGTGTTGGAAATCCATAAATTACATCTCAAGTTAGATGGGAAAATTGGCTCGGAAGAAAATGGAATTGAGAATTTGGAAAGAATCCAGAGTGAGCTGATGTCACAATCCGAGATTCCCTTGGGTTCCAAATCCTTTCATTTGTGTTTTTGTGGGCTTTTTGAAGGCGGTGTACAGTTGAAGCCATGATTTAGCTGCGGTGAGACCTGCTCTGCTGTAAAAGCATTATTTTCTCAGTGAGCATGGACAACAGTTAGAGTGTCGTCTTTTAAGATTCCCTGCACTCCACTTATGGTGGCAAAAGCAGTGCCTTGACTGTAATCATAAAAGTGATTACAGCTTCATTGCTTTGACATCATGTAGGATGCTTCCTCCATCTGCTGTGGTCAGCATTAAGTAACAGATTTCTCAGTTTCTAGGAAGAGTCTAGCAAACAATCACCTTGCTCCTTCTCTTGCATTTATTCATCACTGCTATGCTGCTATACAGACAGGTAGTCTGTTTATGATTCAACAATTCAATGGGACATCAAGTAAATAACAAAGCAAAACTAACTACCGAAAGCACTATAAGGGCCAGAGATTAGCTTGGATCAAAACAGGTATTCTCCTAGCATTGTTTACAAACGAGTCAGCATGTGAAACAGAAGGCACAATGTAGTTTGTGCCTTGTTTTGGGCATGCCCGGAAGAAGGAAATTCTGATTTCACATACGGGAAAAGAAATGTTGACATTTGAATGAGATTGTTCATACCCCAGTAAAGGTTGCTTTGAAAGGTTGTGGAAGTCCTGTTAGGAAACATGGCTTTACAAGTCCTTTCCACCAGGAGACAACAGCTGCAGAACATCTGGGTGTGCCAGTGTTGAGAGCACCAGCAAAGATCAAAGTGGAGAAGTTGGTGAACAATGGCAGTGGCCTGGCGGAGGGCAAGTGGGGTGCTGGCTGTGGGACCAGGGGAGTCCTGACTGATTTAGGAGGCGTGTGATGGTCTGTGCCAGCAAGCAGAATAGTGCTGTGGCCTTGGCACACTGCTAATACTGGAATTCAGTGGGGTCACTGGGCAGGCTGAGTGTGTGAGCTGCTGGAGGGACCCAGGTTGCCCACATGTAAACATCCAGTCTCACTCTTGCCAGCCACAGAAAGGAGCAGGATGTGGCTGCTGGCGATGCCTGTCACGTATATGTAGTGTATATGTGTGCTATCCCAGCCTGCTGGGAACACTTCTTCTTTGGGACTGCTTGGGCTGAGGGAGAGAAAGCAGTGGTAGTTTCTGAGGTTTCGAGTTTGCTCGAGTTTCTCAGGCTGTTTCTGGAGCCACCCAGAGTTCTCTTCCTTGAAGCATTTCAAGTCCTGCTAATTTTCAAAATTCAAACAGACACAGCCCTAAGCTAGTTGATCTGACTTCAGAGCTATTCTTACGCTGAGCTGTTGGATGATCTGATCTCCTGAGATGTCTTCCATCTCAGTTTATGACCTGGTTCTTGTGAAAAGTAGGATCTTTTAGCCTGGAGAAGAGAGGTTTCTGGAGAGACAGTATTGTGGCCTTTGAATATGTAAAGAGGGTATAAGACAAATGGAGAAAGACTTTTTAGGAAAGTTTGCAGAGACAGGGTAAGGGGCCATGCTTTCAAACTGAGACTAGGTTTAGATTGGCTAAAAGGAAAAACTTTTCTACAATGAAGCTGGTGAGACACTCAAACGGGTGTTCCAGAGAAGTTGTGGATGCCCCATCATTGAGAGTGCTCCTTATCAGTTTGGCTAGTCTTGAGCAATTTGATCTACTGTAAGATCTACCTGGCAAGGAAGTTGGACTACATGATCTTTAATCACAGACTGTTGTATGATTCCGTGGAAGACAGAATGCAGTAAAGTTCATATTTCAGATTTTGGCGCAGACATATTTATTTTTTCTCACTTTATGCATCATTGCAATGACAACTTGTTAGCTTCTGAAATGATTAGCTGAGATTGATTTCCTTCCTTAGTTTCATTTTCTCTGTTATTCCTTCACTCTTGGACTTTTTTTTTCACTAGATTCCCTCTTTCAGTAAACTGCCCTTAAGTATCACTTTGCTCCCCACCTGGCTTTTTTTTTTTTTTTCAATGACACCTTTTCACTGGTTCGTTTTGGGCCTTTGCTGCTTGAAGTCCAGCAGCCTCCTTGTCTGAGCATTACGGAGCTTTCTTTACAGCTTCATCACTATGCAAAAAGCCATAAATTACTGTGTTCCATCTCACATACCATCAAGTATCACACTAATATTCCCTCTGCTGAATAGCTGGTTGGTTTACATAGACCAGCCAAATACCAGGAAATCCAGATGGCAGCAAGAATCTTGTAGACTACTCCCGCTGTTCATTTAAATTCTGGAGAAGTCACGTGAGGTATCACATTCTCTTGAAAGAAGTGTCTATCATCTCGGACATTCTAGAATGGGCTATTAATATTGTCATGAGTTTCTGGCTAGACTTTTTAGTATGCAAATTCAAATTCAAATGATCTGAAATGATAGAACTTCAAGAAATTTTTTTTCCCAGAATCGAAGTATGATGGAGTTCCATAGGGAGAATCTTAATCTTAGTTATTCTATTCCATCTCACATCATGGCTGGGGGAAGGGAGAAGGGAGTATCTTTGGGGGACAATGGGTTCCGGTGTAGTCAGTAAGCTGGGCAGAGGAGCCATCAGGTATTTTCTGTTGTTGGGCGGGGGGGGGGGGGGATTCGTGTGAACTCTTCCTTTCTTGTACCCTGCCACTAGTATTGTTGCTAAAATTGTTTGTTTTCTCATCCAAGTGACAAAATCAGCACACTTAATGAGGGATGAAGAGGGAGCAGCGACCTCAGAACAGGAGGAAGAAGAAGCAGAGCCTGCTGTCCTCCAGAAGAAAAAAACACTACCAGCCAACTTTGCATCATCTGTGAACTTCCTGGGCGTGTACTCTATCACTTTGTCCAGATCACTGAGCAAGATATTAAACAGGACTGGGCCCAAGACTGAGCCTTGGGGACCAGCTGGATGAACTCTATTTCCCACCACTCTGTGGGCCTGGCCATCACCCAGTTTGTCACCCAGCAAACAGCCCACCCATGCAAACCATAAGCAGACAGTTTCTTCAGGAGAATGATGTGAGACTCATTGCAAAAAGGATCAGGGAGATGCCTAGGAAGAGTCTCAGGTGAATCCAGGAGACTATAGTGGAGGAAGGACGCGAGGAAGAAGAAGGCGTTCTTAAAGTAGCACCCTGGCAGCAGCCCTGAAAGGGCGCATAACACACGGCGTCTCGCTGCCCTCCGTTCTACATACTCGCAGCTCCCTCTGCCGACTTGCAAAAGTTGCTACCAGAGCAGAGGCGGCCAGATTGAAGAGGCAGTGCCTAGGTTCACCTTCTCCTTACTGCACGTAAGCCACGTCCAGCTCCTCGCTGCACTCCGGATTTCCCTTCTCCGCGGCACTTACAGTGGTGCTGTGTGCAACTCGGCGCCTAGAAGCGACCGCCAATGCTTTCACAGCGGGCTGCAAGGGAACCAAGGAGCAGCACAAGCAGCAGTGCTTCAGCTTGCTCCTTCCGACTGCTAAGGGCACTTGGGAGGGCAAGCGAGAGTCAACCACCTTCCTCTCCTAGTAGCCTGTAACGTGGTGCACACAAGCACGGGACGAGTGCTGCTTCGTTCACCGCCCTCGCCCACGCCTGGCGCTGCTTTCACTTGCCGGCGGCCAGAAGCCGCTGCAAGGGCGCCACACAACCACAAGTGCGCCGGCAGCCAAGAGCTAGAGAACGCTGCTTCTGCCCAAGCCCGCCTAGGGCGTGCACCTTTGTTCTCAGAGCTCCGTGCAACAGTCTGCCTCTCTCGCAGTTCGAATGGAAAACGAAAGCTTTTCGCCTACCCCCTTCACAGAGATCCGTTGCCAGGACGAGAATGCCTTGTGGCCGGAGCTCCCCCCCGCCGCGAGGAAGCTGCTATTAGGACCGCGTTGCAGGGACACGTCTCGCTTCTTGACTACGTGCTCAGCGCTCTCCGAATTCGCCGCTAGCTCCACGGTCTTTCTCAGCTGCAAGTAGCAGCGCTCACAGTACATAGAGCTTCGCAAGGACCGAAGACCCGGAGGGAAGTATCGCACTCGAAAATGTGCCAGGATAGAGACGTTCTACACTGAGTAGAGACACAGACAGACAGAGAGTTCTACACTGCCCCTTCTCGTCGGCCATCTTGTGCTCTGCTGCCTCTGCTGTGACGAATAGGTCCTTGAAAGGCGAGCGACAGCGGCTCTCCAGGCACTGAAAAGAGTTCCCTAGGGACTTTTCGATGTAAAACTTTTTCCACCTCCAAAAATACATGGGTAAGTCCTAAAAGTTTTGGTTTTCTTAAGAATAGTTTCGCCCAAGTTTTGCTGTTCTAAACACCCATGGTTTCAGTCTTCACTTAACTGCTTGTTTCTGTCTTTTTGGCTAGTGGCAATCTAATTCTAAGGTAACTAGATGTGTTGGAAATCCATAAATTACATCTCAAGTTAGATGGGAAAATTGGCTCGGAAGAAAATGGAATTGAGAATTTGGAAAGAATCCAGAGTGAGCTGATGTCACAATCCGAGATTCCCTTGGGTTCCAAATCCTTTCATTTGTGTTTTTGTGGGCTTTTTGAAGGCGGTGTACAGTTGAAGCCATGATTTAGCTGCGGTGAGACCTGCTCTGCTGTAAAAGCATTATTTTCTCAGTGAGCATGGACAACAGTTAGAGTGTCGTCTTTTAAGATTCCCTGCACTCCACTTATGGTGGCAAAAGCAGTGCCTTGACTGTAATCATAAAAGTGATTACAGCTTCATTGCTTTGACATCATGTAGGATGCTTCCTCCATCTGCTGTGGTCAGCATTAAGTAACAGATTTCTCAGTTTCTAGGAAGAGTCTAGCAAACAATCACCTTGCTCCTTCTCTTGCATTTATTCATCACTGCTATGCTGCTATACAGACAGGTAGTCTGTTTATGATTCAACAATTCAATGGGACATCAAGTAAATAACAAAGCAAAACTAACTACCGAAAGCACTATAAGGGCCAGAGATTAGCTTGGATCAAAACAGGTATTCTCCTAGCATTGTTTACAAACGAGTCAGCATGTGAAACAGAAGGCACAATGTAGTTTGTGCCTTGTTTTGGGCATGCCCGGAAGAAGGAAATTCTGATTTCACATACGGGAAAAGAAATGTTGACATTTGAATGAGATTGTTCATACCCCAGTAAAGGTTGCTTTGAAAGGTTGTGGAAGTCCTGTTAGGAAACATGGCTTTACAAGTCCTTTCCACCAGGAGACAACAGCTGCAGAACATCTGGGTGTGCCAGTGTTGAGAGCACCAGCAAAGATCAAAGTGGAGAAGTTGGTGAACAATGGCAGTGGCCTGGCGGAGGGCAAGTGGGGTGCTGGCTGTGGGACCAGGGGAGTCCTGACTGATTTAGGAGGCGTGTGATGGTCTGTGCCAGCAAGCAGAATAGTGCTGTGGCCTTGGCACACTGCTAATACTGGAATTCAGTGGGGTCACTGGGCAGGCTGAGTGTGTGAGCTGCTGGAGGGACCCAGGTTGCCCACATGTAAACATCCAGTCTCACTCTTGCCAGCCACAGAAAGGAGCAGGATGTGGCTGCTGGCGATGCCTGTCACGTATATGTAGTGTATATGTGTGCTATCCCAGCCTGCTGGGAACACTTCTTCTTTGGGACTGCTTGGGCTGAGGGAGAGAAAGCAGTGGTAGTTTCTGAGGTTTCGAGTTTGCTCGAGTTTCTCAGGCTGTTTCTGGAGCCACCCAGAGTTCTCTTCCTTGAAGCATTTCAAGTCCTGCTAATTTTCAAAATTCAAACAGACACAGCCCTAAGCTAGTTGATCTGACTTCAGAGCTATTCTTACGCTGAGCTGTTGGATGATCTGATCTCCTGAGATGTCTTCCATCTCAGTTTATGACCTGGTTCTTGTGAAAAGTAGGATCTTTTAGCCTGGAGAAGAGAGGTTTCTGGAGAGACAGTATTGTGGCCTTTGAATATGTAAAGAGGGTATAAGACAAATGGAGAAAGACTTTTTAGGAAAGTTTGCAGAGACAGGGTAAGGGGCCATGCTTTCAAACTGAGACTAGGTTTAGATTGGCTAAAAGGAAAAACTTTTCTACAATGAAGCTGGTGAGACACTCAAACGGGTGTTCCAGAGAAGTTGTGGATGCCCCATCATTGAGAGTGCTCCTTATCAGTTTGGCTAGTCTTGAGCAATTTGATCTACTGTAAGATCTACCTGGCAAGGAAGTTGGACTACATGATCTTTAATCACAGACTGTTGTATGATTCCGTGGAAGACAGAATGCAGTAAAGTTCATATTTCAGATTTTGGCGCAGACATATTTATTTTTTCTCACTTTATGCATCATTGCAATGACAACTTGTTAGCTTCTGAAATGATTAGCTGAGATTGATTTCCTTCCTTAGTTTCATTTTCTCTGTTATTCCTTCACTCTTGGACTTTTTTTTTCACTAGATTCCCTCTTTCAGTAAACTGCCCTTAAGTATCACTTTGCTCCCCACCTGGCTTTTTTTTTTTTTTTCAATGACACCTTTTCACTGGTTCGTTTTGGGCCTTTGCTGCTTGAAGTCCAGCAGCCTCCTTGTCTGAGCATTACGGAGCTTTCTTTACAGCTTCATCACTATGCAAAAAGCCATAAATTACTGTGTTCCATCTCACATACCATCAAGTATCACACTAATATTCCCTCTGCTGAATAGCTGGTTGGTTTACATAGACCAGCCAAATACCAGGAAATCCAGATGGCAGCAAGAATCTTGTAGACTACTCCCGCTGTTCATTTAAATTCTGGAGAAGTCACGTGAGGTATCACATTCTCTTGAAAGAAGTGTCTATCATCTCGGACATTCTAGAATGGGCTATTAATATTGTCATGAGTTTCTGGCTAGACTTTTTAGTATGCAAATTCAAATTCAAATGATCTGAAATGATAGAACTTCAAGAAATTTTTTTTCCCAGAATCGAAGTATGATGGAGTTCCATAGGGAGAATCTTAATCTTAGTTATTCTATTCCATCTCACATCATGGCTGGGGGAAGGGAGAAGGGAGTATCTTTGGGGGACAATGGGTTCCGGTGTAGTCAGTAAGCTGGGCAGAGGAGCCATCAGGTATTTTCTGTTGTTGGGCGGGGGGGGGGGGGGGATTCGTGTGAACTCTTCCTTTCTTGTACCCTGCCACTAGTATTGTTGCTAAAATTGTTTGTTTTCTCATCCAAGTGACAAAATCAGCACACTTAATGAGGGATGAAGAGGGAGCAGCGACCTCAGAACAGGAGGAAGAAGAAGCAGAGCCTGCTGTCCTCCAGAAGAAAAAAACACTACCAGCCAACTTTGCATCATCTGTGAACTTCCTGGGCGTGTACTCTATCACTTTGTCCAGATCACTGAGCAAGATATTAAACAGGACTGGGCCCAAGACTGAGCCTTGGGGACCAGCTGGATGAACTCTATTTCCCACCACTCTGTGGGCCTGGCCATCACCCAGTTTGTCACCCAGCAAACAGCCCACCCATGCAAACCATAAGCAGACAGTTTCTTCAGGAGAATGATGTGAGACTCATTGCAAAAAGGATCAGGGAGATGCCTAGGAAGAGTCTCAGGTGAATCCAGGAGACTATAGTGGAGGAAGGACGCGAGGAAGAAGAAGGCGTTCTTAAAGTAGCACCCTGGCAGCAGCCCTGAAAGGGCGCATAACACACGGCGTCTCGCTGCCCTCCGTTCTACATACTCGCAGCTCCCTCTGCCGACTTGCAAAAGTTGCTACCAGAGCAGAGGCGGCCAGATTGAAGAGGCAGTGCCTAGGTTCACCTTCTCCTTACTGCACGTAAGCCACGTCCAGCTCCTCGCTGCACTCCGGATTTCCCTTCTCCGCGGCACTTACAGTGGTGCTGTGTGCAACTCGGCGCCTAGAAGCGACCGCCAATGCTTTCACAGCGGGCTGCAAGGGAACCAAGGAGCAGCACAAGCAGCAGTGCTTCAGCTTGCTCCTTCCGACTGCTAAGGGCACTTGGGAGGGCAAGCGAGAGTCAACCACCTTCCTCTCCTAGTAGCCTGTAACGTGGTGCACACAAGCACGGGACGAGTGCTGCTTCGTTCACCGCCCTCGCCCACGCCTGGCGCTGCTTTCACTTGCCGGCGGCCAGAAGCCGCTGCAAGGGCGCCACACAACCACAAGTGCGCCGGCAGCCAAGAGCTAGAGAACGCTGCTTCTGCCCAAGCCCGCCTAGGGCGTGCACCTTTGTTCTCAGAGCTCCGTGCAACAGTCTGCC
Source organism: Sturnus vulgaris (assembly GCF_052056855.1). Taxonomy (NCBI): domain Eukaryota; kingdom Metazoa; phylum Chordata; class Aves; order Passeriformes; family Sturnidae; genus Sturnus; species Sturnus vulgaris. The sequence continues at coordinate 55,252 of NW_028276459.1, read as the reverse complement.
TCTCTCGCAGTTCGAATGGAAAACGAAAGCTTTTCGCCTACCCCCTTCACAGAGATCCGTTGCCAGGACGAGAATGCCTTGTGGCCGGAGCTCCCCCCCGCCGCGAGGAAGCTGCTATTAGGACCGCGTTGCAGGGACACGTCTCGCTTCTTGACTACGTGCTCAGCGCTCTCCGAATTCGCCGCTAGCTCCACGGTCTTTCTCAGCTGCAAGTAGCAGCGCTCACAGTACATAGAGCTTCGCAAGGACCGAAGACCCGGAGGGAAGTATCGCACTCGAAAATGTGCCAGGATAGAGACGTTCTACACTGAGTAGAGACACAGACAGACAGAGAGTTCTACACTGCCCCTTCTCGTCGGCCATCTTGTGCTCTGCTGCCTCTGCTGTGACGAATAGGTCCTTGAAAGGCGAGCGACAGCGGCTCTCCAGGCACTGAAAAGAGTTCCCTAGGGACTTTTCGATGTAAAACTTTTTCCACCTCCAAAAATACATGGGTAAGTCCTAAAAGTTTTGGTTTTCTTAAGAATAGTTTCGCCCAAGTTTTGCTGTTCTAAACACCCATGGTTTCAGTCTTCACTTAACTGCTTGTTTCTGTCTTTTTGGCTAGTGGCAATCTAATTCTAAGGTAACTAGATGTGTTGGAAATCCATAAATTACATCTCAAGTTAGATGGGAAAATTGGCTCGGAAGAAAATGGAATTGAGAATTTGGAAAGAATCCAGAGTGAGCTGATGTCACAATCCGAGATTCCCTTGGGTTCCAAATCCTTTCATTTGTGTTTTTGTGGGCTTTTTGAAGGCGGTGTACAGTTGAAGCCATGATTTAGCTGCGGTGAGACCTGCTCTGCTGTAAAAGCATTATTTTCTCAGTGAGCATGGACAACAGTTAGAGTGTCGTCTTTTAAGATTCCCTGCACTCCACTTATGGTGGCAAAAGCAGTGCCTTGACTGTAATCATAAAAGTGATTACAGCTTCATTGCTTTGACATCATGTAGGATGCTTCCTCCATCTGCTGTGGTCAGCATTAAGTAACAGATTTCTCAGTTTCTAGGAAGAGTCTAGCAAACAATCACCTTGCTCCTTCTCTTGCATTTATTCATCACTGCTATGCTGCTATACAGACAGGTAGTCTGTTTATGATTCAACAATTCAATGGGACATCAAGTAAATAACAAAGCAAAACTAACTACCGAAAGCACTATAAGGGCCAGAGATTAGCTTGGATCAAAACAGGTATTCTCCTAGCATTGTTTACAAACGAGTCAGCATGTGAAACAGAAGGCACAATGTAGTTTGTGCCTTGTTTTGGGCATGCCCGGAAGAAGGAAATTCTGATTTCACATACGGGAAAAGAAATGTTGACATTTGAATGAGATTGTTCATACCCCAGTAAAGGTTGCTTTGAAAGGTTGTGGAAGTCCTGTTAGGAAACATGGCTTTACAAGTCCTTTCCACCAGGAGACAACAGCTGCAGAACATCTGGGTGTGCCAGTGTTGAGAGCACCAGCAAAGATCAAAGTGGAGAAGTTGGTGAACAATGGCAGTGGCCTGGCGGAGGGCAAGTGGGGTGCTGGCTGTGGGACCAGGGGAGTCCTGACTGATTTAGGAGGCGTGTGATGGTCTGTGCCAGCAAGCAGAATAGTGCTGTGGCCTTGGCACACTGCTAATACTGGAATTCAGTGGGGTCACTGGGCAGGCTGAGTGTGTGAGCTGCTGGAGGGACCCAGGTTGCCCACATGTAAACATCCAGTCTCACTCTTGCCAGCCACAGAAAGGAGCAGGATGTGGCTGCTGGCGATGCCTGTCACGTATATGTAGTGTATATGTGTGCTATCCCAGCCTGCTGGGAACGCTTCTTCTTTGGGACTGCTTGGGCTGAGGGAGAGAAAGCAGTGGTAGTTTCTGAGGTTTCGAGTTTGCTCGAGTTTCTCAGGCTGTTTCTGGAGCCACCCAGAGTTCTCTTCCTTGAAGCATTTCAAGTCCTGCTAATTTTCAAAATTCAAACAGACACAGCCCTAAGCTAGTTGATCTGACTTCAGAGCTATTCTTACGCTGAGCTGTTGGATGATCTGATCTCCTGAGATGTCTTCCATCTCAGTTTATGACCTGGTTCTTGTGAAAAGTAGGATCTTTTAGCCTGGAGAAGAGAGGTTTCTGGAGAGACAGTATTGTGGCCTTTGAATATGTAAAGAGGGTATAAGACAAATGGAGAAAGACTTTTTAGGAAAGTTTGCAGAGACAGGGTAAGGGGCCATGCTTTCAAACTGAGACTAGGTTTAGATTGGCTAAAAGGAAAAACTTTTCTACAATGAAGCTGGTGAGACACTCAAACGGGTGTTCCAGAGAAGTTGTGGATGCCCCATCATTGAGAGTGCTCCTTATCAGTTTGGCTAGTCTTGAGCAATTTGATCTACTGTAAGATCTACCTGGCAAGGAAGTTGGACTACATGATCTTTAATCACAGACTGTTGTATGATTCCGTGGAAGACAGAATGCAGTAAAGTTCATATTTCAGATTTTGGCGCAGACATATTTATTTTTTCTCACTTTATGCATCATTGCAATGACAACTTGTTAGCTTCTGAAATGATTAGCTGAGATTGATTTCCTTCCTTAGTTTCATTTTCTCTGTTATTCCTTCACTCTTGGACTTTTTTTTTCACTAGATTCCCTCTTTCAGTAAACTGCCCTTAAGTATCACTTTGCTCCCCACCTGGCTTTTTTTTTTTTTTTCAATGACACCTTTTCACTGGTTCGTTTTGGGCCTTTGCTGCTTGAAGTCCAGCAGCCTCCTTGTCTGAGCATTACGGAGCTTTCTTTACAGCTTCATCACTATGCAAAAAGCCATAAATTACTGTGTTCCATCTCACATACCATCAAGTATCACACTAATATTCCCTCTGCTGAATAGCTGGTTGGTTTACATAGACCAGCCAAATACCAGGAAATCCAGATGGCAGCAAGAATCTTGTAGACTACTCCCGCTGTTCATTTAAATTCTGGAGAAGTCACGTGAGGTATCACATTCTCTTGAAAGAAGTGTCTATCATCTCGGACATTCTAGAATGGGCTATTAATATTGTCATGAGTTTCTGGCTAGACTTTTTAGTATGCAAATTCAAATTCAAATGATCTGAAATGATAGAACTTCAAGAAATTTTTTTTCCCAGAATCGAAGTATGATGGAGTTCCATAGGGAGAATCTTAATCTTAGTTATTCTATTCCATCTCACATCATGGCTGGGGGAAGGGAGAAGGGAGTATCTTTGGGGGACAATGGGTTCCGGTGTAGTCAGTAAGCTGGGCAGAGGAGCCATCAGGTATTTTCTGTTGTTGGGCGGGGGGGGGGGGGATTCGTGTGAACTCTTCCTTTCTTGTACCCTGCCACTAGTATTGTTGCTAAAATTGTTTGTTTTCTCATCCAAGTGACAAAATCAGCACACTTAATGAGGGATGAAGAGGGAGCAGCGACCTCAGAACAGGAGGAAGAAGAAGCAGAGCCTGCTGTCCTCCAGAAGAAAAAAACACTACCAGCCAACTTTGCATCATCTGTGAACTTCCTGGGCGTGTACTCTATCACTTTGTCCAGATCACTGAGCAAGATATTAAACAGGACTGGGCCCAAGACTGAGCCTTGGGGACCAGCTGGATGAACTCTATTTCCCACCACTCTGTGGGCCTGGCCATCACCCAGTTTGTCACCCAGCAAACAGCCCACCCATGCAAACCATAAGCAGACAGTTTCTTCAGGAGAATGATGTGAGACTCATTGCAAAAAGGATCAGGGAGATGCCTAGGAAGAGTCTCAGGTGAATCCAGGAGACTATAGTGGAGGAAGGACGCGAGGAAGAAGAAGGCGTTCTTAAAGTAGCACCCTGGCAGCAGCCCTGAAAGGGCGCATAACACACGGCGTCTCGCTGCCCTCCGTTCTACATACTCGCAGCTCCCTCTGCCGACTTGCAAAAGTTGCTACCAGAGCAGAGGCGGCCAGATTGAAGAGGCAGTGCCTAGGTTCACCTTCTCCTTACTGCACGTAAGCCACGTCCAGCTCCTCGCTGCACTCTGGATTTCCCTTCTCCGCGGCACTTACAGTGGTGCTGTGTGCAACTCGGCGCCTAGAAGCGACCGCCAATGCTTTCACAGCGGGCTGCAAGGGAACCAAGGAGCAGCACAAGCAGCAGTGCTTCAGCTTGCTCCTTCCGACTGCTAAGGGCACTTGGGAAGGCAAGCGAGAGTCAACCACCTTCCTCTCCTAGTAGCCTGTAACGTGGTGCACACAAGCACGGGACTAGTGCCGCTTCGTTCACCGCCCTCGCCCAAGCGTGGAGCCGCTTTCACTGGCCGGCGGCCAGAAGCCGCTGCAAGGGCGCCACACAACCACAAGTGCGCCGGCAGCCAAGAGCTAGAGAACGCTGCTTCTGCCCAAGTCCGCCTAGGGCGTGCACCTTTGTTCTCAGAGCTCCGTGCAACAGTCTGCCTCTCTCGCAGTTCGAATGGAAAACGAAAGCTTTTCGCCTACCCCCTTCACAGAGATCCGTTGCCAGGACGAGAATGTCTTGTGGCCGGAGCTCGCCCCCGCCGCGAGGAAGCTGCTATTAGGACCGCGTTGCAGGGACACGTCTCGCTTCTTGACTACGTGCTCAGCGCTCTCCGAATTCGCCGCTAGCTCCACGGTCCTTCTCAGCTGCGAGTAGCAGCGCTCGCAGTACACAGAGCTTCGCAAGGCCCGAAGACCCGGAGGGAAGTATCGCACACGCAAATGTGCCAGGACAGAGACGTGTTCTACGTTGTCCCTTCTCGTCGTGCAGTTTGTGCCTCTGCTGCTTCTGCTGTTAGGAATCGCTCCTTGAAAGGCGAGCGAGAGCGTCCTTCCGGGTGCATTGCACTGAGTCGAGTGCTCGCTCGGGACTTTGCTCTCGGGGCCAAGGCAAGAGGGCGTGCTTGCCCGCAGAACTGAGAACACGCTGTTGGGCAGAGCTGCAACTGACCGCTGGAGTTCAGCTCTCGCCGGACGGCAGAAGGCGAAGAACGAAGCCGCTTGCGAGCGGCGCAGTGCAGCGAAGAGCTCTCCGAATTCGCCGCTAGCTCCACGGTCCTTCTCAGCTGCGAGTAGCAGCGCTCGCAGTACACAGAGCTTCGCAAGAACCGAAGACCCGGAGGGAAGTATCGCACACGCAAATGTGCCAGGACAGAGACGTGTTCTACGTTGTCCCTTCTCGTCGTGCAGTTTGTGCCTCTGCTGCTTCTGCTGTTAGGAATCGCTCCTTGAAAGGCGAGCGAGAGCGTCCTTCCGGGTGCATTGCACTGAGTCGAGTGCTCGCTCGGGACTTTGCACTCGGGGCCAAGGCAAGAGGGCGTGCTTGCCCGCAGAACTGAGAACACGCTGTTGGGCAGAGCTGCAACTGACCGCTGGAGTTCAGCTCTCGCCGGACGGCAGAAGGCGAAGAACGAAGCCGCTTGCGAGCGGCGCAGTGCAGCGAAGAGCTCTCCGAATTCGCCGCTAGCTCCACGGTCCTTCTCAGCTGCGAGTAGCAGCGCTCGCAGTACACAGAGCTTCGCAAGAACCGAAGAGCCGGAGGGAAGTATCGCACACGCAAATGTGCCAGGACAGAGACGTGTTCTACGTTGTCCCTTCTCGTCGTGCAGTTTGTGCCTCTGCTGCTTCTGCTGTTAGGAATCGCTCCTTGAAAGACGAGCGAGAGCGTCCTTCCGGGTGCATTGCACTGAGTCGAGAGCTCGCTCGGGACTTTGCTCTCGGGGCCAAGGCAAGAGGGCGTGCTTGCCCGCAGAACTGAGAACACGCTGTTGGGCAGAGCTGCAACTGACCGCTGGAGTTCAGCTCTCGCCGGACGGCAGAAGGCGAAGAACGAAGCCGCTTGCGAGCGGCGCAGTGCAGCGAAGAGCTCTCCGAATTCGCCGCTAGCTCCACGGTCCTTCTCAGCTGCGAGTAGCAGCGCTCGCAGTACGCAGAGCTTCGCAAGGCCCGAAGAGCCGGAGGGAAGTATCGCACACGAAAATGTGCCAGGACAGAGACGTGTTCTACGTTGTCCCCTCTCGTCGTGCAGTTTGTGCCTCTGCTGCTTCTGCTGTTAGGAATCGCTCCTTGAAAGGCGAGCGAGAGCGTCCTTCCGGGTGCATTGCACTGAGTCGAGTGCTCGCTCGGGACTTTGCTCTCGGGTCCAAGGCAAGAGGGCGTGCTTGCCCGCAGAACTGAGAACACGCTGTTGGGCAGAGCTGCACCTGACCGCTGGAGTTCAGCTCTCGCCGGACGGCAGAAGGCGAAGAACGAAGCCGCTTGCGAGCGGCGCAGTGCAGCGAAGAGCTCTCCGAATTCGCCGCTAGCTCCACGGTCCTTCTCAGCTGCGAGTAGCAGCGCTCGCAGTACACAGAGCTTCGCAAGGCCCGAAGACCCGGAGGGAAGTATCGCACACGAAAATGTGCCAGGACAGAGACGTGTTCTACGTTGTCCCTTCTCGTCATGCAGTTTGTGCCTCTGCTGCTTCTGCTGTTAGGAATCGCTCCTTGAAAGACGAGCGAGAGCGTCCTTCCGGGTGCATTGCACTGAGTCGAGAGCTCGCTCGGGACTTTGCTCTCGGGGCCAAGGCAAGAGGGCGTGCTTGCCCGCAGAACTGAGAACACGCTGTTGGGCAGAGCTGCAACTGACCGCTGGAGTTCAGCTCTCGCCGGACGGCAGAAGGCGAAGAACGAAGGCGCTTGCGAGCGGCGCAGTGCAGCGAAGAGCTCTCCGAATTCGCCGCTAGCTCCACGGTCCTTCTCAACTGCGAGTAGCAGCGCTCGCAGTACACAGAGCTTCGCAAGGCCCGAAGAGCCGGAGGGAAGTATCGCACACGCAAATGTGCCAGGACAGAGACGTGTTCTACGTTGTCCCCTCTCGTCGTGCAGTTTGTGCCTCTGCTGCTTCTGCTGTTAGGAATCGCTCCTTGAAAGGCGAGCGAGAGCGTCCTTCCGGGTGCATTGCACTGAGTCGAGTGCTCGCTCGGGACTTTGCTCTCGGGGCCAAGGCAAGAGGGCGTGCTTGCCCGCAGAACTGAGAACACGCTGTTGGGCAGAGCTGCAACTGACCGCTGGAGTTCAGCTCTCGCCGGACGGCAGAAGGCGAAGAACGAAGGCGCTTGCGAGCGGCGCAGTGCAGCGAAGAGCTCTCCGAATTCGCCGCTAGCTCCACGGTCCTTCTCAGCTGCGAGTAGCAGCGCTCGCAGTACACAGAGCTTCGCAAGGCCCGAAGACCCGGAGGGAAGTATCGCACACGAAAATGTGCCAGGACAGAGACGTGTTCTACGTTGTCCCTTCTCGTCATGCAGTTTGTGCCTCTGCTGCTTCTGCTGTTAGGAATCGCTCCTTGAAAGACGAGCGAGAGCGTCCTTCCGGGTGCATTGCACTGAGTCGAGAGCTCGCTCGGGACTTTGCTCTCGGGGCCAAGGCAAGAGGGCGTGCTTGCCCGCAGAACTGAGAACACGCTGTTGGGCAGAGCTGCAACTGACCGCTGGAGTTCAGCTCTCGCCGGACGGCAGAAGGCGAAGAACGAAGGCGCTTGCGAGCGGCGCAGTGCATCGAAGAGCTCTCCGAATTCGCCGCTAGCTCCACGGTCCTTCTCAGCTGCGAGTAGCAGCGCTCGCAGTACACAGAGCTTCGCAAGGCCCGAAGAGCCGGAGGGAAGTATCGCACACGCAAATGTGCCAGGACAGAGACGTGTTCTACGTTGTCCCCTCTCGTCGTGCAGTTTGTGCCTCTGCTGCTTCTGCTGTTAGGAATCGCTCCTTGAAAGGCGAGCGAGAGCGTCCTTCCGGGTGCATTGCACTGAGTCGAGTGCTCGCTCGGGACTTTGCTCTCGGGTCCAAGGCAAGAGGGCGTGCTTGCCCGCAGAACCGAGAACACGCTGTTGGGCAGAGCTGCAACTGACCGCTGGAGTTCAGCTCTCGCCGGACGGCAGAAGGCGAAGAACGAAGGCGCTTGCGAGCGGCGCAGTGCAGCGAAGAGCTCTCCGAATTCGCCGCTAGCTCCACGGTCCTTCTCAGCTGCGAGTAGCAGCGCTCGCAGTACACAGAACTTCGCAAGGCCCGAAGAGCCGGAGGGAAGTATCGCACACGAAAATGTGCCAGGACAGAGACGTGTTCTACGTTGTCCCCTCTCGTCGTGCAGTTTGTGCCTCTGCTGCTTCTGCTGTTAGGAATCGCTCCTTGAAAGACGAGCGAGAGCGTCCTTCCGGGTGCATTGCACTGAGTCGAGAGCTCGCTCGGGACTTTGCTCTCGGGGCCAAGGCAAGAGGGCGTGCTTGCCCGCAGAACCGAGAACACGCTGTTGGGCAGAGCTGCAACTGACCGCTGGAGTTCAGCTCTCGCCGGACGGCAGAAGGCGAAGAACGAAGCCGCTTGCGAGCGGCGCAGTGCAGCGAAGAGCTCTCCGAATTCGCCGCTAGCTCCACGGTCCTTCTCAGCTGCGAGTAGCAGCGCTCGCAGTACACAGAGCTTCGCAAGGCCCGAAGAGCCGGAGGGAAGTATCGCACACGAAAATGTGCCAGGACAGAGACGTGTTCTACGTTGTCCCTTCTCGTCGTGCAGTTTGTGCCTCTGCTGCTTCTGCTGTTAGGAATCGCTCCTTGAAAGGCGAGCGAGAGCGTCCTTCCGGGTGCATTGCACTGAGTCGAGTGCTCGCTCGGGACTTTGCTCTCGGGTCCAAGGCAAGAGGGCGTGCTTGCCCGCAGAACCGAGAACACGCTGTTGGGCAGAGCTGCAACTGACCGCTGGAGTTCAGCTCTCGCCGGACGGCAGAAGGCGAAGAACGAAGCCGCTTGCGAGCGGCGCAGTGCAGCGAAGAGCTCTCCGAATTCGCCGCTAGCTCCACGGTCCTTCTCAGCTGCGAGTAGCAGCGCTCGCAGTACACAGAGCTTCGCAAGGCCCGAAGAGCCGGAGGGAAGTATCGCACACGCAAATGTGCCAGGACAGAGACGTGTTCTACGTTGTCCCCTCTCGTCGTGCAGTTTGTGCCTCTGCTGCTTCTGCTGTTAGGAATCGCTCCTTGAAAGGCGAGCGAGAGCGTCCTTCCGGGTGCATTGCACTGAGTCGAGTGCTCGCTCGGGACTTTGCACTCGGGGCCAAGGCAAGAGGGCGTGCTTGCCCGCAGAACCGAGAACACGCTGTTGGGCAGAGCTGCAACTGACCGCTGGAGTTCAGCTCTCGCCGGACGGCAGAAGGCGAAGAACGAAGGCGCTTGCGAGCGGCGCAGTGCAGCGAAGAGCTCTCCGAATTCGCCGCTAGCTCCACGGTCCTTCTCAGCTGCGAGTAGCAGCGCTCGCAGTACACAGAGCTTCGCAAGGCCCGAAGAGCCGGAGGGAAGTATCGCACACGAAAATGTGCCAGGACAGAGACGTGTTCTACGTTGTCCCCTCTCGTCGTGCAGTTTGTGCCTCTGCTGCTTCTGCTGTTAGGAATCGCTCCTTGAAAGGCGAGCGAGAGCGTCCTTCCGGGTGCATTGCACTGAGTCGAGAGCTCGCTCGGGACTTTGCTCTCGGGGCCAAGGCAAGAGGGCGTGCTTGCCCGCAGAACCGAGAACACGCTGTTGGGCAGAGCTGCAACTGACCGCTGGAGTTCAGCTCTCGCCGGACGGCAGAAGGCGAAGAACGAAGCCGCTTGCGAGCGGCGCAGTGCAGCGAAGAGCTCTCCGAATTCGCCGCTAGCTCCACGGTCCTTCTCAGCTGCGAGTAGCAGCGCTCGCAGTACACAGAGCTTCGCAAGGCCCGAAGAGCCGGAGGGAAGTATCGCACACGAAAATGTGCCAGGACAGAGACGTGTTCTACGTTGTCCCCTCTCGTCGTGCAGTTTGTGCCTCTGCTGCTTCTGCTGTTAGGAATCGCTCCTTGAAAGGCGAGCGAGAGCGTCCTTCCGGGTGCATTGCACTGAGTCGAGAGCTCGCTCGGGACTTTGCTCTCGGGGCCAAGGCAAGAGGGCGTGCTTGCCCGCAGAACCGAGAACACGCTGTTGGGCAGAGCTGCACCTGACCGCTGGAGTTCAGCTCTCGCCGGACGGCAGAAGGCGAAGAACGAAGGCGCTTGCGAGCGGCGCAGTGCAGCGAAGAGCTCTCCGAATTCGCCGCTAGCTCCACGGTCCTTCTCAGCTGCGAGTAGCAGCGCTCGCAGTACGCAGAGCTTCGCAAGGCCCGAAGAGCCGGAGGGAAGTATCGCACACGAAAATGTGCCAGGACAGAGACGTGTTCTACGTTGTCCCCTCTCGTCGTGCAGTTTGTGCCTCTGCTGCTTCTGCTGTTAGGAATCGCTCCTTGAAAGGCGAGCGAGAGCGTCCTTCCGGGTGCATTGCACTGAGTCGAGTGCTCGCTCGGGACTTTGCTCTCGGGGCCAAGGCAAGAGGGCGTGCTTGCCCGCAGAACCGAGAACACGCTGTTGGGCAGAGCTGCAACTGACCGCTGGAGTTCAGCTCTCGCCGGACGGCAGAAGGCGAAGAACGAAGCCGCTTGCGAGCGGCGCAGTGCAGCGAAGAGCTCTCCGAATTCGCCGCTAGCTCCACGGTCCTTCTCAGCTGCGAGTAGCAGCGCTCGCAGTACACAGAGCTTCGCAAGGCCCGAAGAGCCGGAGGGAAGTATCGCACACGAAAATGTGCCAGGACAGAGACGTGTTCTACGTTGTCCCTTCTCGTCGTGCAGTTTGTGCCTCTGCTGCTTCTGCTGTTAGGAATCGCTCCTTGAAAGGCGAGCGAGAGCGTCCTTCCGGGTGCATTGCACTGAGTCGAGTGCTCGCTCGGGACTTTGCTCTCGGGTCCAAGGCAAGAGGGCGTGCTTGCCCGCAGAACCGAGAACACGCTGTTGGGCAGAGCTGCACCTGACCGCTGGAGTTCAGCTCTCGCCGGACGGCAGAAGGCGAAGAACGAAGGCGCTTGCGAGCGGCGCAGTGCAGCGAAGAGCTCTCCGAATTCGCCGCTAGCTCCACGGTCCTTCTCAGCTGCGAGTAGCAGCGCTCGCAGTACACAGAGCTTCGCAAGGCCCGAAGAGCCGGAGGGAAGTATCGCACACGAAAATGTGCCAGGACAGAGACGTGTTCTACGTTGTCCCTTCTCGTCGTGCAGTTTGTGCCTCTGCTGCTTCTGCTGTTAGGAATCGCTCCTTGAAAGACGAGCGAGAGCGTCCTTCCGGGTGCATTGCACTGAGTCGAGAGCTCGCTCGGGACTTTGCTCTCGGGGCCAAGGCAAGAGGGCGTTCTTCCCCCAGAACCGAGAACACGCTGTTGGGCAGAGCTGCAACTGACCGCTGGAGTTCAGCTCTCGCCGGACGGCAGAAGGCGAAGAACGAAGCCGCTTGCGAGCGGCGCAGTGCAGCGAAGAGCTCTCCGAATTCGCCGCTAGCTCCACGGTCCTTCTCAGCTGCGAGTAGCAGCGCTCGCAGTACACAGAGCTTCGCAAGGCCCGAAGAGCCGGAGGGAAGTATCGCACGCGAAAATGTGCCAGGACAGAGACGTGTTCTACGTTGTCCCTTCTCGTCGTGCAGTTTGTGCCTCTGCTGCTTCTGCTGTTAGGAATCGCTCCTTGAAAGACGAGCGAGAGCGTCCTTCCGGGTGCATTGCACTGAGTCGAGAGCTCGCTCGGGACTTTGCTCTCGGGGCCAAGGCAAGAGGGCGTGCTTGCCCGCAGAACTGAGAACACGCTGTTGGGCAGAGCTGCAACTGACCGCTGGAGTTCAGCTCTCGCCGGACGGCAGAAGGCGAAGAACGAAGGCGCTTGCGAGCGGCGCAGTGCAGCGAAGAGCTCTCCGAATTCGCCGCTAGCTCCACGGTCCTTCTCAGCTGCGAGTAGCAGCTCTCGCAGTACACAGAGCTTCGCAAGGCCCGAAGACCCGGAGGGAAGTATCGCACACGCAAATGTGCCAGGACAGAGACGTGTTCTACGTTGTCCCCTCTCGTCGTGCAGTTTGTGCCTCTGCTGCTTCTGCTGTTAGGAATCGCTCCTTGAAAGGCGAGCGAGAGCGTCCTTCCGGGTGCATTGCACTGAGTCGAGTGCTCGCTCGGGACTTTGCTCTCGGGGCCAAGGCAAGAGGGCGTGCTTGCCCGCAGAACTGAGAACACGCTGTTGGGCAGAGCTGCAAGTGACCGCTGGAGTTCAGCTCTCGCCGGACGGCAGAAGGCGAAGAACGAAGCCGCTTGCGAGCGGCGCAGTGCAGCGAAGAGCTCTCCGAATTCGCCGCTAGCTCCACGGTCCTTCTCAGCTGCGAGTAGCAGCGCTCGCAGTACACAGAGCTTCGCAAGGCCCGAAGAGCCGGAGGGAAGTATCGCACACGAAAATGTGCCAGGACAGAGACGTGTTCTACGTTGTCCCTTCTCGTCGTGCAGTTTGTGCCTCTGCTGCTTCTGCTGTTAGGAATCGCTCCTTGAAAGGCGAGCGAGAGCGTCCTTCCGGGTGCATTGCAGTGAGTCGAGTGCTCGCTCGGGACTTTGCACTCGGGGCCAAGGCAAGAGGGCGTGCTTGCCCGCAGAACCGAGAACACGCTGTTGGGCAGAGCTGCAACTGACCGCTGGAGTTCAGCTCTCGCCGGACGGCAGAAGGCGAAGAACGAAGGCGCTTGCGAGCGGCGCAGTGCAGCGAAGAGCTCTCCGAATTCGCCGCTAGCTCCACGGTCCTTCTCAGCTGCGAGTAGCAGCGCTCGCAGTACACAGAGCTTCGCAAGGCCCGAAGAGCCGGAGGGAAGTATCGCACACGAAAATGTGCCAGGACAGAGACGTGTTCTACGTTGTCCCCTCTCGTCGTGCAGTTTGTGCCTCTGCTGCTTCTGCTGTTAGGAATCGCTCCTTGAAAGGCGAGCGAGAGCGTCCTTCCGGGTGCATTGCACTGAGTCGAGAGCTCGCTCGGGACTTTGCTCTCGCGGCCAAGGCAAGAGGGCGTGCTTGCCCGCAGAACCGAGAACACGCTGTTGGGCAGAGCTGCAACTGACCGCTGGAGTTCAGCTCTCGCCGGACGGCAGAAGGCGAAGAACGAAGCCGCTTGCGAGCGGCGCAGTGCAGCGAAGAGCTCTCCGAATTCGCCGCTAGCTCCACGGTCCTTCTCAGCTGCGAGTAGCAGCGCTCGCAGTACACAGAGCTTCGCAAGGCCCGAAGAGCCGGAGGGAAGTATCGCACACGAAAATGTGCCAGGACAGAGACGTGTTCTACGTTGTCACCTCTCGTCGTGCAGTTTGTGCCTCTGCTGCTTCTGCTGTTAGGAATCGCTCCTTGAAAGGCGAGCGAGAGCGTCCTTCCGGGTGCATTGCACTGAGTCGAGAGCTCGCTCGGGACTTTGCTCTCGCGGCCAAGGCAAGAGGGCGTGCTTGCCCGCAGAACCGAGAACACGCTGTTGGGCAGAGCTGCAACTGACCGCTGGAGTTCAGCTCTCGCCGGACGGCAGAAGGCGAAGAACGAAGCCGCTTGCGAGCGGCGCAGTGCAGCGAAGAGCTCTCCGAATTCGCCGCTAGCTCCACGGTCCTTCTCAGCTGCGAGTAGCAGCGCTCGCAGTACACAGAGCTTCGCAAGGCCCGAAGACCCGGAGGGAAGTATCGCACACGAAAATGTGCCAGGACAGAGACGTGTTCTACGTTGTCCCCTCTCGTCGTGCAGTTTGTGCCTCTGCTGCTTCTGCTGTTAGGAATCGCTCCTTGAAAGGCGAGCGAGAGCGTCCTTCCGGGTGCATTGCACTGAGTCGAGTGCTCGCTCGGGACTTTGCTCTCGGGGCCAAGGCAAGAGGGCGTGCTTGCCCGCAGAACTGAGAACACGCTGTTGGGCAGAGCTGCAACTGACCGCTGGAGTTCAGCTCTCGCCGGACGGCAGAAGGCGAAGAACGAAGGCGCTTGCGAGCGGCGCAGTGCAGCGAAGAGCTCTCCGAATTCGCCGCTAGCTCCACGGTCCTTCTCAGCTGCGAGTAGCAGCGCTCGCAGTACACAGAGCTTCGCAAGGCCCGAAGAGCCGGAGGGAAGTATCGCACACGAAAATGTGCCAGGACAGAGACGTGTTCTACGTTGTCCCTTCTCGTCGTGCAGTTTGTGCCTCTGCTGCTTCTGCTGTTAGGAATCGCTCCTTGAAAGACGAGCGAGAGCGTCCTTCCGGGTGCATTGCACTGAGTCGAGAGCTCGCTCGGGACTTTGCTCTCGGGGCCAAGGCAAGAGGGCGTTCTTCCCCCAGAACCGAGAACACGCTGTTGGGCAGAGCTGCAACTGACCGCTGGAGTTCAGCTCTCGCCGGACGGCAGAAGGCGAAGAACGAAGGCGCTTGCGAGCGGCGCAGTGCAGCGAAGAGCTCTCCGAATTCGCCGCTAGCTCCACGGTCCTTCTCAGCTGCGAGTAGCAGCGCTCGCAGTACACAGAGCTTCGCAAGGCCCGAAGAGCCGGAGGGAAGTATCGCACACGAAAATGTGCCAGGACAGAGACGTGTTCTACGTTGTCCCCTCTCGTCGTGCAGTTTGTGCCTCTGCTGCTTCTGCTGTTAGGAATCGCTCCTTGAAAGGCGAGCGAGAGCGTCCTTCCGGGTGCATTGCACTGAGTCGAGAGCTCGCTCGGGACTTTGCTCTCGGGGCCAAGGCAAGAGGGCGTGCTTGCCCGCAGAACCGAGAACACGCTGTTGGGCAGAGCTGCACCTGACCGCTGGAGTTCAGCTCTCGCCGGACGGCAGAAGGCGAAGAACGAAGGCGCTTGCGAGCGGCGCAGTGCAGCGAAGAGCTCTCCGAATTCGCCGCTAGTTCCACGGTCCTTCTCAGCTGCGAGTAGCAGCGCTCGCAGTACACAGAGCTTCGCAAGGCCCGAAGAGCCGGAGGGAAGTATCGCACACGCAAATGTGCCAGGACAGAGACGTGTTCTACGTTGTCCCCTCTCGTCGTGCAGTTTGTGCCTCTGCTGCTTCTGCTGTTAGGAATCGCTCCTTGAAAGGCGAGCGAGAGCGTCCTTCCGGGTGCATTGCACTGAGTCGAGAGCTCGCTCGGGACTTTGCTCTCGGGGCCAAGGCAAGAGGGCGTGCTTGCCCGCAGAACCGAGAACACGCTGTTGGGCAGAGCTGCAACTGACCGCTGGAGTTCAGCTCTCGCCGGACGGCAGAAGGCGAAGAACGAAGGCGCTTGCGAGCGGCGCAGTGCAGCGAAGAGCTCTCCGAATTCGCCGCTAGCTCCACGGTCCTTCTCAGCTGCGAGTAGCAGCGCTCGCAGTACACAGAGCTTCGCAAGGCCCGAAGAGCCGGAGGGAAGTATCGCACACGCAAATGTGCCAGAACAGAGACGTGTTCTACGTTGTCCCCTCTCGTCGTGCAGTTTGTGCCTCTGCTGCTTCTGCTGTTAGGAATCGCTCCTTGAAAGGCGAGCGAGAGCGTCCTTCCGGGTGCATTGCACTGAGTCGAGAGCTCGCTCGGGACTTTGCTCTCGGGGCCAAGGCAAGAGGGCGTGCTTGCCCGCAGAACCGAGAACACGCTGTTGGGCAGAGCTGCAACTGACCGCTGGAGTTCAGCTCTCGCCGGACGGCAGAAGGCGAAGAACGAAGCCGCTTGCGAGCGGCGCAGTGCAGCGAAGAGCTCTCCGAATTCGCCGCTAGCTCCACGGTCCTTCTCAGCTGCGAGTAGCAGCGCTCGCAGTACACAGAGCTTCACAAGGCCCGAAGAGCCGGAGGGAAGTATCGCACACGCAAATGTGCCAGGACAGAGACGTGTTCTACGTTGTCCCCTCTCGTCGTGCAGTTTGTGCCTCTGCTGCTTCTGCTGTTAGGAATCGCTCCTTGAAAGGCGAGCGAGAGCGTCCTTCCGGGTGCATTGCACTGAGTCGAGTGCTCGCTCGGGACTTTGCTCTCGGGTCCAAGGCAAGAGGGCGTGCTTGCCCGCAGAACCGAGAACACGCTGTTGGGCAGAGCTGCAACTGACCGCTGGAGTTCAGCTCTCGCCGGACGGCAGAAGGCGAAGAACGAAGCCGCTTGCGAGCGGCGCAGTGCAGCGAAGAGCTCTCCGAATTCGCCGCTAGCTCCACGGTCCTTCTCAGCTGCGAGTAGCAGCGCTCGCAGTACACAGAGCTTCGCAAGGCCCGAAGAGCCGGAGGGAAGTATCGCACACGCAAATGTGCCAGGACAGAGACGTGTTCTACGTTGTCCCTTCTCGTCGTGCAGTTTGTGCCTCTGCTGCTTCTGCTGTTAGGAATCGCTCCTTGAAAGGCGAGCGAGAGCGTCCTTCCGGGTGCATTGCACTGAGTCGAGTGCTCGCTCGGGACTTTGCACTCGGGGCCAAGGCAAGAGGGCGTGCTTGCCCGCAGAACCGAGAACACGCTGTTGGGCAGAGCTGCAACTGACCGCTGGAGTTCAGCTCTCGCCGGACGGCAGAAGGCGAAGAACGAAGGCGCTTGCGAGCGGCGCAGTGCAGCGAAGAGCTCTCCGAATTCGCCGCTAGCTCCACGGTCCTTCTCAGCTGCGAGTAGCAGCGCTCGCAGTACACAGAGCTTCGCAAGGCCCGAAGACCCGGAGGGAAGTATCGCACACGCAAATGTGCCAGGACAGAGACGTGTTCTACGTTGTCCCTTCTCGTCGTGCAGTTTGTGCCTCTGCTGCTTCTGCTGTTAGGAATCGCTCCTTGAAAGGCGAGCGAGAGCGTCCTTCCGGGTGCATTGCACTGAGTCGAGAGCTCGCTCGGGACTTTGCTCTCGGGGCCAAGGCAAGAGGGCGTGCTTGCCCGCAGAACCGAGAACACGCTGTTGGGCAGAGCTGCAACTGACCGCTGGAGTTCAGCTCTCGCCGGACGGCAGAAGGCGAAGAACGAAGGCGCTTGCGAGCGGCGCAGTGCAGCGAAGAGCTCTCCGAATTCGCCGCTAGCTCCACGGTCCTTCTCAGCTGCGAGTAGCAGCGCTCGCAGTACACAGAGCTTCGCAAGGCCCGAAGACCCGGAGGGAAGTATCGCACACGCAAATGTGCCAGGACAGAGACGTGTTCTACGTTGTCCCTTCTCGTCGTGCAGTTTGTGCCTCTGCTGCTTCTGCTGTTAGGAATCGCTCCTTGAAAGGCGAGCGAGAGCGTCCTTCCGGGTGCATTGCACTGAGTCGAGTGCTCGCTCGGGACTTTGCACTCGGGGCCAAGGCAAGAGGGCGTGCTTGCCCGCAGAACCGAGAACACGCTGTTGGGCAGAGCTGCAACTGACCGCTGGAGTTCAGCTCTCGCCGGACGGCAGAAGGCGAAGAACGAAGCCGCTTGCGAGCGGCGCAGTGCAGCGAAGAGCTCTCCGAATTCGCCGCTAGCTCCACGGTCCTTCTCAGCTGCGAGTAGCAGCGCTCGCAGTACGCAGAGCTTCGCAAGGCCCGAAGAGCCGGAGGGAAGTATCGCACACGAAAATGTGCCAGGACAGAGACGTGTTCTACGTTGTCCCCTCTCGTCGTGCAGTTTGTGCCTCTGCTGCTTCTGCTGTTAGGAATCGCTCCTTGAAAGGCGAGCGAGAGCGTCCTTCCGGGTGCATTGCACTGAGTCGAGAGCTCGCTCGGGACTTTGCTCTCGGGGCCAAGGCAAGAGGGCGTGCTTGCCCGCAGAACTGAGAACACGCTGTTGGGCAGAGCTGCAACTGACCGCTGGAGTTCAGCTCTCGCCGGACGGCAGAAGGCGAAGAACGAAGCCGCTTGCGAGCGGCGCAGTGCAGCGAAGAGCTCTCCGAATTCGCCGCTAGCTCCACGGTCCTTCTCAGCTGCGAGTAGCAGCGCTCGCAGTACGCAGAGCTTCGCAAGGCCCGAAGAGCCGGAGGGAAGTATCGCACACGAAAATGTGCCAGGACAGAGACGTGTTCTACGTTGTCCCTTCTCGTCGTGCAGTTTGTGCCTCTGCTGCTTCTGCTGTTAGGAATCGCTCCTTGAAAGACGAGCGAGAGCGTCCTTCCGGGTGCATTGCACTGAGTCGAGAGCTCGCTCGGGACTTTGCTCTCGGGGCCAAGGCAAGAGGGCGTGCTTGCCCGCAGAACTGAGAACACGCTGTTGGGCAGAGCTGCAACTGACCGCTGGAGTTCAGCTCTCGCCGGACGGCAGAAGGCGAAGAACGAAGGCGCTTGCGAGCGGCGCAGTGCAGCGAAGAGCTCTCCGAATTCGCCGCTAGCTCCACGGTCCTTCTCAGCTGCGAGTAGCAGCTCTCGCAGTACACAGAGCTTCGCAAGGCCCGAAGACCCGGAGGGAAGTATCGCACACGCAAATGTGCCAGGACAGAGACGTGTTCTACGTTGTCCCCTCTCGTCGTGCAGTTTGTGCCTCTGCTGCTTCTGCTGTTAGGAATCGCTCCTTGAAAGGCGAGCGAGAGCGTCCTTCCGGGTGCATTGCACTGAGTCGAGTGCTCGCTCGGGACTTTGCTCTCGGGGCCAAGGCAAGAGGGCGTGCTTGCCCGCAGAACTGAGAACACGCTGTTGGGCAGAGCTGCAAGTGACCGCTGGAGTTCAGCTCTCGCCGGACGGCAGAAGGCGAAGAACGAAGCCGCTTGCGAGCGGCGCAGTGCAGCGAAGAGCTCTCCGAATTCGCCGCTAGCTCCACGGTCCTTCTCAGCTGCGAGTAGCAGCGCTCGCAGTACACAGAGCTTCGCAAGGCCCGAAGAGCCGGAGGGAAGTATCGCACACGAAAATGTGCCAGGACAGAGACGTGTTCTACGTTGTCCCTTCTCGTCGTGCAGTTTGTGCCTCTGCTGCTTCTGCTGTTAGGAATCGCTCCTTGAAAGGCGAGCGAGAGCGTCCTTCCGGGTGCATTGCAGTGAGTCGAGTGCTCGCTCGGGACTTTGCACTCGGGGCCAAGGCAAGAGGGCGTGCTTGCCCGCAGAACCGAGAACACGCTGTTGGGCAGAGCTGCAACTGACCGCTGGAGTTCAGCTCTCGCCGGACGGCAGAAGGCGAAGAACGAAGCCGCTTGCGAGCGGCGCAGTGCAGCGAAGAGCTCTCCGAATTCGCCGCTAGCTCCACGGTCCTTCTCAGCTGCGAGTAGCAGCGCTCGCAGTACACAGAGCTTCGCAAGGCCCGAAGAGCCGGAGGGAAGTATCGCACACGAAAATGTGCCAGGACAGAGACGTGTTCTACGTTGTCCCCTCTCGTCGTGCAGTTTGTGCCTCTGCTGCTTCTGCTGTTAGGAATCGCTCCTTGAAAGGCGAGCGAGAGCGTCCTTCCGGGTGCATTGCACTGAGTCGAGAGCTCGCTCGGGACTTTGCTCTCGCGGCCAAGGCAAGAGGGCGTGCTTGCCCGCAGAACCGAGAACACGCTGTTGGGCAGAGCTGCAACTGACCGCTGGAGTTCAGCTCTCGCCGGACGGCAGAAGGCGAAGAACGAAGCCGCTTGCGAGCGGCGCAGTGCAGCGAAGAGCTCTCCGAATTCGCCGCTAGCTCCACGGTCCTTCTCAGCTGCGAGTAGCAGCGCTCGCAGTACACAGAGCTTCGCAAGGCCCGAAGAGCCGGAGGGAAGTATCGCACACGAAAATGTGCCAGGACAGAGACGTGTTCTACGTTGTCACCTCTCGTCGTGCAGTTTGTGCCTCTGCTGCTTCTGCTGTTAGGAATCGCTCCTTGAAAGGCGAGCGAGAGCGTCCTTCCGGGTGCATTGCACTGAGTCGAGAGCTCGCTCGGGACTTTGCTCTCGCGGCCAAGGCAAGAGGGCGTGCTTGCCCGCAGAACCGAGAACACGCTGTTGGGCAGAGCTGCAACTCACCGCTGGAGTTCAGCTCTCGCCGGACGGCAGAAGGCGAAGAACGAAGCCGCTTGCGAGCGGCGCAGTGCAGCGAAGAGCTCTCCGAATTCGCCGCTAGCTCCACGGTCCTTCTCAGCTGCGAGTAGCAGCGCTCGCAGTACACAGAGCTTCGCAAGGCCCGAAGAGCCGGAGGGAAGTATCGCACACGAAAATGTGCCAGGACAGAGACGTGTTCTACGTTGTCCCCTCTCGTCGTGCAGTTTGTGCCTCTGCTGCTTCTGCTGTTAGGAATCGCTCCTTGAAAGGCGAGCGAGAGCGTCCTTCCGGGTGCATTGCACTGAGTCGAGAGCTCGCTCGGGACTTTGCTCTCGGGGCCAAGGCAAGAGGGCGTGCTTGCCCGCAGAACCGAGAACACGCTGTTGGGCAGAGCTGCAACTGACCGCTGGAGTTCAGCTCTCGCCGGACGGCAGAAGGCGAAGAACGAAGGCGCTTGCGAGCGGCGCAGTGCAGCGAAGAGCTCTCCGAATTCGCCGCTAGCTCCACGGTCCTTCTCAGCTGCGAGTAGCAGCGCTCGCAGTACACAGAGCTTCGCAAGGCCCGAAGAGCCGGAGGGAAGTATCGCACACGCAAATGTGCCAGGACAGAGACGTGTTCTACGTTGTCCCCTCTCGTCGTGCAGTTTGTGCCTCTGCTGCTTCTGCTGTTAGGAATCGCTCCTTGAAAGGCGAGCGAGAGCGTCCTTCCGGGTGCATTGCACTGAGTCGAGAGCTCGCTCGGGACTTTGCTCTCGCGGCCAAGGCAAGAGGGCGTGCTTGCCCGCAGAACCGAGAACACGCTGTTGGGCAGAGCTGCAACTGACCGCTGGAGTTCAGCTCTCGCCGGACGGCAGAAGGCGAAGAACGAAGCCGCTTGCGAGCGGCGCAGTGCAGCGAAGAGCTCTCCGAATTCGCCGCTAGCTCCACGGTCCTTCTCAGCTGCGAGTAGCAGCGCTCGCAGTACACAGAGCTTCGCAAGGCCCGAAGAGCCGGAGGGAAGTATCGCACACGCAAATGTGCCAGGACAGAGACGTGTTCTACGTTGTCCCCTCTCGTCGTGCAGTTTGTGCCTCTGCTGCTTCTGCTGTTAGGAATCGCTCCTTGAAAGGCGAGCGAGAGCGTCCTTCCGGGTGCATTGCACTGAGTCGAGTGCTCGCTCGGGACTTTGCTCTCGGGGCCAAGGCAAGAGGGCGTGCTTGCCCGCAGAACCGAGAACACGCTGTTGGGCAGAGCTGCAACTGACCGCTGGAGTTCAGCTCTCGCCGGACGGCAGAAGGCGAAGAACGAAGCCGCTTGCGAGCGGCGCAGTGCAGCGAAGAGCTCTCCGAATTCGCCGCTAGCTCCACGGTCCTTCTCAGCTGCGAGTAGCAGCGCTCGCAGTACACAGAGCTTCGCAAGGCCCGAAGAGCCGGAGGGAAGTATCGCACACGCAAATGTGCCAGGACAGAGACGTGTTCTACGTTGTCCCTTCTCGTCGTGCAGTTTGTGCCTCTGCTGCTTCTGCTGTTAGGAATCGCTCCTTGAAAGGCGAGCGAGAGCGTCCTTCCGGGTGCATTGCACTGAGTCGAGTGCTCGCTCGGGACTTTGCACTCGGGGCCAAGGCAAGAGGGCGTGCTTGCCCGCAGAACCGAGAACACGCTGTTGGGCAGAGCTGCAACTGACCGCTGGAGTTCAGCTCTCGCCGGACGGCAGAAGGCGAAGAACGAAGGCGCTTGCGAGCGGCGCAGTGCAGCGAAGAGCTCTCCGAATTCGCCGCTAGCTCCACGGTCCTTCTCAGCTGCGAGTAGCAGCGCTCGCAGTACACAGAGCTTCGCAAGGCCCGAAGACCCGGAGGGAAGTATCGCACACGCAAATGTGCCAGGACAGAGACGTGTTCTACGTTGTCCCTTCTCGTCGTGCAGTTTGTGCCTCTGCTGCTTCTGCTGTTAGGAATCGCTCCTTGAAAGGCGAGCGAGAGCGTCCTTCCGGGTGCATTGCACTGAGTCGAGAGCTCGCTCGGGACTTTGCTCTCGGGGCCAAGGCAAGAGGGCGTGCTTGCCCGCAGAACCGAGAACACGCTGTTGGGCAGAGCTGCAACTGACCGCTGGAGTTCAGCTCTCGCCGGACGGCAGAAGGCGAAGAACGAAGGCGCTTGCGAGCGGCGCAGTGCAGCGAAGAGCTCTCCGAATTCGCCGCTAGCTCCACGGTCCTTCTCAGCTGCGAGTAGCAGCGCTCGCAGTACACAGAGCTTCGCAAGGCCCGAAGACCCGGAGGGAAGTATCGCACACGCAAATGTGCCAGGACAGAGACGTGTTCTACGTTGTCCCTTCTCGTCGTGCAGTTTGTGCCTCTGCTGCTTCTGCTGTTAGGAATCGCTCCTTGAAAGGCGAGCGAGAGCGTCCTTCCGGGTGCATTGCACTGAGTCGAGTGCTCGCTCGGGACTTTGCACTCGGGGCCAAGGCAAGAGGGCGTGCTTGCCCGCAGAACCGAGAACACGCTGTTGGGCAGAGCTGCAACTGACCGCTGGAGTTCAGCTCTCGCCGGACGGCAGAAGGCGAAGAACGAAGCCGCTTGCGAGCGGCGCAGTGCAGCGAAGAGCTCTCCGAATTCGCCGCTAGCTCCACGGTCCTTCTCAGCTGCGAGTAGCAGCGCTCGCAGTACGCAGAGCTTCGCAAGGCCCGAAGAGCCGGAGGGAAGTATCGCACACGAAAATGTGCCAGGACAGAGACGTGTTCTACGTTGTCCCCTCTCGTCGTGCAGTTTGTGCCTCTGCTGCTTCTGCTGTTAGGAATCGCTCCTTGAAAGGCGAGCGAGAGCGTCCTTCCGGGTGCATTGCACTGAGTCGAGAGCTCGCTCGGGACTTTGCTCTCGGGGCCAAGGCAAGAGGGCGTGCTTGCCCGCAGAACCGAGAACACGCTGTTGGGCAGAGCTGCAACTGACCGCTGGAGTTCAGCTCTCGCCGGACGGCAGAAGGCGAAGAACGAAGCCGCTTGCGAGCGGCGCAGTGCAGCGAAGAGCTCTCCGAATTCGCCGCTAGCTCCACGGTCCTTCTCAGCTGCGAGTAGCAGCGCTCGCAGTACGCAGAGCTTCGCAAGGCCCGAAGAGCCGGAGGGAAGTATCGCACACGCAAATGTGCCAGGACAGAGACGTGTTCTACGTTGTCCCCTCTCGTCGTGCAGTTTGTGCCTCTGCTGCTTCTGCTGTTAGGAATCGCTCCTTGAAAGGCGAGCGAGAGCGTCCTTCCGGGTGCATTGCACTGAGTCGAGTGCTCGCTCGGGACTTTGCACTCGGGGCCAAGGCAAGAGGGCGTGCTTGCCCGCAGAACCGAGAACACGCTGTTGGGCAGAGCTGCAACTGACCGCTGGAGTTCAGCTCTCGCCGGACGGCAGAAGGCGAAGAACGAAGCCGCTTGCGAGCGGCGCAGTGCAGCGAAGAGCTCTCCGAATTCGCCGCTATCTCCACGGTCCGTCTCAGCTGCGAGTAGCAGCGCTCGCAGTACACAGAGCTTCGCAAGGCCCGAAGACCCGGAGGGAAGTATCGCACACGCAAATGTGCCAGGACAGAGACGTGTTCTACGTTGTCCCTTCTCGTCGTGCAGTTTGTGCCTCTGCTGCTTCTGCTGTTAGGAATCGCTCCTTGAAAGGCGAGCGAGAGCGTCCTTCCGGGTGCATTGCACTGAGTCGAGTGCTCGCTCGGGACTTTGCACTCGGGGCCAAGGCAAGAGGGCGTGCTTGCCCGCAGAACCGAGAACACGCTGTTGGGCAGAGCTGCAACTGACCGCTGGAGTTCAGCTCTCGCCGGACGGCAGAAGGCGAAGAACGAAGCCGCTTGCGAGCGGCGCAGTGCAGCGAAGAGCTCTCCGAATTCGCCGCTAGCTCCACGGTCCTTCTCAGCTGCGAGTAGCAGCGCTCGCAGTACGCAGAGCTTCGCAAGGCCCGAAGAGCCGGAGGGAAGTATCGCACACGAAAATGTGCCAGGACAGAGACGTGTTCTACGTTGTCCCCTCTCGTCGTGCAGTTTGTGCCTCTGCTGCTTCTGCTGTTAGGAATCGCTCCTTGAAAGGCGAGCGAGAGCGTCCTTCCGGGTGCATTGCACTGAGTCGAGTGCTCGCTCGGGACTTTGCACTCGGGGCCAAGGCAAGAGGGCGTGCTTGCCCGCAGAACCGAGAACACGCTGTTGGGCAGAGCTGCAACTGACCGCTGGAGTTCAGCTCTCGCCGGACGGCAGAAGGCGAAGAACGAAGCCGCTTGCGAGCGGCGCAGTGCAGCGAAGAGCTCTCCGAATTCGCCGCTAGCTCCACGGTCCTTCTCAGCTGCGAGTAGCAGCGCTCGCAGTACGCAGAGCTTCGCAAGGCCCGAAGAGCCGGAGGGAAGTATCGCACACGAAAATGTGCCAGGACAGAGACGTGTTCTACGTTGTCCCCTCTCGTCGTGCAGTTTGTGCCTCTGCTGCTTCTGCTGTTAGGAATCGCTCCTTGAAAGGCGAGCGAGAGCGTCCTTCCGGGTGCATTGCACTGAGTCGAGAGCTCGCTCGGGACTTTGCTCTCGGGGCCAAGGCAAGAGGGCGTGCTTGCCCGCAGAACCGAGAACACGCTGTTGGGCAGAGCTGCAACTGACCGCTGGAGTTCAGCTCTCGCCGGACGGCAGAAGGCGAAGAACGAAGCCGCTTGCGAGCGGCGCAGTGCAGCGAAGAGCTCTCCGAATTCGCCGCTAGCTCCACGGTCCTTCTCAGCTGCGAGTAGCAGCGCTCGCAGTACGCAGAGCTTCGCAAGGCCCGAAGAGCCGGAGGGAAGTATCGCACACGCAAATGTGCCAGGACAGAGACGTGTTCTACGTTGTCCCCTCTCGTCGTGCAGTTTGTGCCTCTGCTGCTTCTGCTGTTAGGAATCGCTCCTTGAAAGGCGAGCGAGAGCGTCCTTCCGGGTGCATTGCACTGAGTCGAGTGCTCGCTCGGGACTTTGCACTCGGGGCCAAGGCAAGAGGGCGTGCTTGCCCGCAGAACCGAGAACACGCTGTTGGGCAGAGCTGCAACTGACCGCTGGAGTTCAGCTCTCGCCGGACGGCAGAAGGCGAAGAACGAAGCCGCTTGCGAGCGGCGCAGTGCAGCGAAGAGCTCTCCGAATTCGCCGCTAGCTCCACGGTCCGTCTCAGCTGCGAGTAGCAGCGCTCGCAGTACACAGAGCTTCGCAAGGCCCGAAGAGCCGGAGGGAAGTATCGCACACGCAAATGTGCCAGGACAGAGACGTGTTCTACGTTGTCCCCTCTCGTCGTGCAGTTTGTGCCTCTGCTGCTTCTGCTGTTAGGAATCGCTCCTTGAAAGGCGAGCGAGAGCGTCCTTCCGGGTGCATTGCACTGAGTCGAGAGCTCGCTCGGGACTTTGCACTCGGGGCCAAGGCAAGAGGGCGTGCTTGCCCGCAGAACCGAGAACACGCTGTTGGGCAGAGCTGCAACTGACCGCCGGAGTTCAGCTCTCGCCGGACGGCAGAAGGCGAAGAACGAAGCCGCTTGCGAGCGGCGCAGTGCAGCGAAGAGCTCTCCGAATTCGCCGCTAGCTCCACGGTCCTTCTCAGCTGCGAGTAGCAGCGCTCGCAGTACACAGAGCTTCGCAAGGCCCGAAGAGCCGGAGGGAAGTATCGCACACGCAAATGTGCCAGGACAGAGACGTGTTCTACGTTGTCCCCTCTCGTCGTGCAGTTTGTGCCTCTGCTGCTTCTGCTGTTAGGAATCGCTCCTTGAAAGGCGAGCGAGAGCGTCCTTCCGGGTGCATTGCACTGAGTCGAGAGCTCGCTCGGGACTTTGCTCTCGCGGCCAAGGCAAGAGGGCGTGCTTGCCCGCAGAACCGAGAACACGCTGTTGGGCAGAGCTGCAACTGACCGCCGGAGTTCAGCTCTCGCCGGACGGCAGAAGGCGAAGAACGAAGGCGCTTGCGAGCGGCGCAGTGCAGCGAAGAGCTCTCCGAATTCGCCGCTAGCTCCACGGTCCTTCTCAGCTGCGAGTAGCAGCGCTCGCAGTACACAGAGCTTCGCAAGGCCCGAAGAGCCGGAGGGAAGTATCGCACACGCAAATGTGCCAGGACAGAGACGTGTTCTACGTTGTCCCTTCTCGTCGTGCAGTTTGTGCCTCTGCTGCTTCTGCTGTTAGGAATCGCTCCTTGAAAGGCGAGCGAGAGCGTCCTTCCGGGTGCATTGCACTGAGTCGAGAGCTCGCTCGGGACTTTGCTCTCGCGGCCAAGGCAAGAGGGCGTGCTTGCCCGCAGAACCGAGAACACGCTGTTGGGCAGAGCTGCAACTGACCGCCGGAGTTCAGCTCTCGCCGGACGGCAGAAGGCGAAGAACGAAGCCGCTTGCGAGCGGCGCAGTGCAGCGAAGAGCTCTCCGAATTCGCCGCTAGCTCCACGGTCCTTCTCAGCTGCGAGTAGCAGCGCTCGCAGTACACAGAGCTTCGCAAGGCCCGAAGAGCCGGAGGGAAGTATCGCACACGCAAATGTGCCAGGACAGAGACGTGTTCTACGTTGTCCCCTCTCGTCGTGCAGTTTGTGCCTCTGCTGCTTCTGCTGTTAGGAATCGCTCCTTGAAAGGCGAGCGAGAGCGTCCTTCCGGGTGCATTGCACTGAGTCGAGTGCTCGCTCGGGACTTTGCACTCGGGGCCAAGGCAAGAGGGCGTGCTTGCCCGCAGAACCGAGAACACGCTGTTGGGCAGAGCTGCAACTGACCGCCGGAGTTCAGCTCTCGCCGGACGGCAGAAGGCGAAGAACGAAGCCGCTTGCGAGCGGCGCAGTGCAGCGAAGAGCTCTCCGAATTCGCCGCTAGCTCCACGGTCCTTCTCAGCTGCGAGTAGCAGCGCTCGCAGTACACAGAGCTTCGCAAGGCCCGAAGAGCCGGAGGGAAGTATCGCACACGCAAATGTGCCAGGACAGAGACGTGTTCTACGTTGTCCCCTCTCGTCGTGCAGTTTGTGCCTCTGCTGCTTCTGCTGTTAGGAATCGCCCCTTGAAAGGCGAGCGAGAGCGTCCTTCCGGGTGCATTGCACTGAGTCGAGTGCTCGCTCGGGACTTTGCACTCGGGGCCAAGGCAAGAGGGCGTGCTTGCCCGCAGAACTGAGAACACGCTGTTGGGCAGAGCTGCAGCTGACCGCCGGAGTTCAGCTCTCGCCGGACGGCAGAAGGCGAAGAACGAAGCCGCTTGCGAGCGGCGCAGTGCAGCGAAGAGCTCTCCGAATTGGCCGCTAGCTCCACGGTCCTTCTCAGCTGCGAGTAGCAGCGCTCGCAGTACACAGAGCCTCGCAAGGCCCGAAGAGCCGGAGGGAAGTATCGCGCACGCAAATGTGCCAGGACAGAGACGTGTTCTACGTTGTCCCTTCTCGTCATGCAGTTTGTGCCTCTGCTGCTTCTGCTGTTAGGAATCGCCCCTTGAAAGGCGAGCGAGAGCGTCCTTCCGGGTGCATTGCACTGAGTCGAGTGCTCGCTCGGGACTTTGCACTCGGGGCCAAGGCAAGAGGGCGTGCTTGCCCGCAGAACTGAGAACACGCTGTTGGGCAGAGCTGCAGCTGACCGCCGGAGTTCAGCTCTCGCCGGACGGCAGAAGGCGAAGAACGAAGCCGCTTGCGAGCGGCGCAGTGCAGCGAAGAGCTCTCCGAATTGGCCGCTAGCTCCACGGTCCTTCTCAGCTGCGAGTAGCAGCGCTCGCAGTACACAGAGCCTCGCAAGGCCCGAAGAGCCGGAGGGAAGTATCGCGCACGCAAATGTGCCAGGACAGAGACGTGTTCTACGTTGTCCCTTCTCGTCATGCAGTTTGTGCCTCTGCTGCTTCTGCTGTTAGGAATCGCCCCTTGAAAGGCGAGCGAGAGCGTCCTTCCGGGTGCATTGCACTGAGTCGAGTGCTCGCTCGGGACTTTGCACTCGGGGCCAAGGCAAGAGGGCGTGCTTGCCCGCAGAACTGAGAACACGCTGTTGGGCAGAGCTGCAGCTGACCGCCGGAGTTCAGCTCTCGCCGGACGGCAGAAGGCGAAGAACGAAGGCGCTTGCGAGCGGCGCAGTGCAGCGAAGAGCTCTCCGAATTCGCCGCTAGCTCCACGGTCCTTCTCAGCTGCGAGTAGCAGCGCTCGCAGTACACAGAGCTTCGCAAGGCCCGAAGAGCCGGAGGGAAGTATCGCACACGCAAATGTGCCAGGACAGAGACGTGTTCTACGTTGTCCCCTCTCGTCGTGCAGTTTGTGCCTCTGCTGCTTCTGCTGTTAGGAATCGCTCCTTGAAAGGCGAGCGAGAGCGTCCTTCCGGGTGCATTGCACTGAGTCGAGTGCTCGCTCGGGACTTTGCTCTCGGGGCCAAGGCAAGAGGGCGTGCTTCCCCCAGAACCGAGAACACGCTGTTGGGCAGAGCTGCAACTGACCGCTGGAGTTCAGCTCTCGCCGGACGGCAGAAGGCGAAGAACGAAGGCGCTTGCGAGCGGCGCAGTGCAGCGAAGAGCTCTCCGAATTCGCCGCTAGCTCCACGGTCCTTCTCAGCTGCGAGTAGCAGCGCTCGCAGTACACAGAGCTTCGCAAGGCCCGAAGAGCCGGAGGGAAGTATCGCACACGCAAATGTGCCAGGACAGAGACGTGTTCTACGTTGTCCCCTCTCGTCGTGCAGTTTGTGCCTCTGCTGCTTCTGCTGTTAGGAATCGCTCCTTGAAAGGCGAGCGAGAGCGTCCTTCCGGGTGCATTGCACTGAGTCGAGTGCTCGCTCTGGACTTTGCTCTCGGGGCCAAGGCAAGAGGGCGTGCTTGCCCGCAGAACCGAGAACACGCTGTTGGGCAGAGCTGCAACAGACCGCTGGAGTTCAGCTCTCGCCGGACGGCAGAAGGGGAAGAACGAAGCCGCTTGCGAGCGGCGCAGTGCAGCGAAGAGCTCTCCGAATTCGCCGCTAGCTCCACGGTCCTTCTCAGCTGCTAGTAGCAGCGCTCGCAGTACACAGAGCTTCGCAAGGCCCGAAGAGCCGGAGGGAAGTATCGCACACGCAAATGTGCCAGGACAGAGACGTGTTCTACGTTGTCCCCTCTCGTCGTGCAGTTTGTGCCTCTGCTGCTTCTGCTGTTAGGAATCGCTCCTTGAAAGGCGAGCGAGAGCGTCCTTCCGGGTGCATTGCACTGAGTCGAGTGCTCGCTCGGGACTTTGCTCTCGGGGCCAAGGCAAGAGGGCGTGCTTCCCCCAGAACCGAGAACACGCTGTTGGGCAGAGCTGCAACAGACCGCTGGAGTTCAGCTCTCGCCGGACGGCAGAAGGCGAAGAACGAAGGCGCTTGCGAGCGGCGCAGTGCAGCGAAGAGCTCTCCGAATTCGCCGCTAGCTCCACGGTCCTTCTCAGCTGCGAGTAGCAGCGCTCGCAGTACACAGAGCTTCGCAAGGCCCGAAGAGCCGGAGGGAAGTATCGCACACGCAAATGTGCCAGGACAGAGACGTGTTCTACGGTGTCCCTTCTCGTCGTGCAGTTTGTGCCTCTGCTGCTTCTGCTGTTAGGAATCGCTCCTTGAAAGGCGAGCGAGAGCGTCCTTCCGGGTGCATTGCACTGAGTCGAGTGCTCGCTCGGGACTTTGCTCTCGCGGCCAAGGCAAGAGGGCGTGCTTGCCCGCAGAACCGAGAACACGCTGTTGGGCAGAGCTGCAACTGACCGCTGGAGTTCAGCTCTCGCCGGACGGCAGAAGGGGAAGAACGAAGCCGCTTGCGAGCGGCGCAGTGCAGCGAAGAGCTCTCCGAATTCGCCGCTAGCTCCACGGTCCTTCTCAGCTGCTAGTAGCAGCGCTCGCAGTACACAGAGCTTCGCAAGGCCCGAAGAGCCGGAGGGAAGTATCGCACACGCAAATGTGCCAGGACAGAGACGTGTTCTACGTTGTCCCCTCTCGTCGTGCAGTTTGTGCCTCTGCTGCTTCTGCTGTTAGGAATCGCTCCTTGAAAGGCGAGCGAGAGCGTCCTTCCGGGTGCATTGCACTGAGTCGAGTGCTCGCTCGGGACTTTGCTCTCGGGGCCAAGGCAAGAGGGCGTGCTTGCCCGCAGAACCGAGAACACGCTGTTGGGCAGAGCTGCAACTGACCGCTGGAGTTCAGCTCTCGCCGGACGGCAGAAGGCGAAGAACGAAGGCGCTTGCGAGCGGCGCAGTGCAGCGAAGAGCTCTCCGAATTCGCCGCTAGCTCCACGGTCCTTCTCAGCTGCGAGTAGCAGCGCTCGCAGTACACAGAGCTTCGCAAGGCCCGAAGAGCCGGAGGGAAGTATCGCACACGCAAATGTGCCAGGACAGAGACGTGTTCTACGTTGTCCCTTCTCGTCGTGCA
Organism: Sturnus vulgaris; assembly: GCF_052056855.1. Lineage (NCBI taxonomy): Eukaryota > Metazoa > Chordata > Aves > Passeriformes > Sturnidae > Sturnus > Sturnus vulgaris. The sequence continues at coordinate 25,309 of NW_028276459.1, read as the reverse complement.
GTTTGTGCCGCTGCTGCTTCTGCTGTTAGGAATCGCTCCTTGAAAGGCGAGCGAGAGCGTCCTTCCGGGTGCATTGCACTGAGTCGAGTGCTCGCTCGGGACTTTGCTCTCGCGGCCAAGGCAAGAGGGCGTGCTTGCCCGCAGAACCGAGAACACGCTGTTGGGCAGAGCTGCAACTGACCGCTGGAGTTCAGCTCTCGCCGGACGGCAGAAGGCGAAGAACGAAGGCGCTTGCGAGCGGCGCAGTGCAGCGAAGAGCTCTCCGAATTCGCCGCTAGCTCCACGGTCCTTCTCAGCTGCGAGTAGCAGCGCTCGCAGTACACAGAGCTTCGCAAGGCCCGAAGAGCCGGAGGGAAGTATCGCACACGCAAATGTGCCAGGACAGAGACGTGTTCTACGTTGTCCCCTCTCGTCGTGCAGTTTGTGCCTCTGCTGCTTCTGCTGTTAGGAATCGCTCCTTGAAAGGCGAGCGAGAGCGTCCTTCCGGGTGCATTGCACTGAGTCGAGTGCTCGCTCTGGACTTTGCTCTCGGGGCCAAGGCAAGAGGGCGTGCTTGCCCGCAGAACCGAGAACACGCTGTTGGGCAGAGCTGCAACTGACCGCTGGAGTTCAGCTCTCGCCGGACGGCAGAAGGGGAAGAACGAAGCCGCTTGCGAGCGGCGCAGTGCAGCGAAGAGCTCTCCGAATTCGCCGCTAGCTCCACGGTCCTTCTCAGCTGCTAGTAGCAGCGCTCGCAGTACACAGAGCTTCGCAAGGCCCGAAGAGCCGGAGGGAAGTATCGCACACGCAAATGTGCCAGGACAGAGACGTGTTCTACGTTGTCCCCTCTCGTCGTGCAGTTTGTGCCTCTGCTGCTTCTGCTGTTAGGAATCGCTCCTTGAAAGGCGAGCGAGAGCGTCCTTCCGGGTGCATTGCACTGAGTCGAGTGCTCGCTCGGGACTTTGCTCTCGGGGCCAAGGCAAGAGGGCGTGCTTCCCCCAGAACCGAGAACACGCTGTTGGGCAGAGCTGCAACAGACCGCTGGAGTTCAGCTCTCGCCGGACGGCAGAAGGCGAAGAACGAAGCCGCTTGCGAGCGGCGCAGTGCAGCGAAGAGCTCTCCGAATTCGCCGCTAGCTCCACGGTCCTTCTCAGCTGCGAGTAGCAGCGCTCGCAGTACACAGAGCTTCGCAAGGCCCGAAGAGCCGGAGGGAAGTATCGCACACGCAAATGTGCCAGGACAGAGACGTGTTCTACGTTGTCCCTTCTCGTCGTGCAGTTTGTGCCGCTGCTGCTTCTGCTGTTAGGAATCGCTCCTTGAAAGGCGAGCGAGAGCGTCCTTCCGGGTGCATTGCACTGAGTCGAGTGCTCGCTCGGGACTTTGCTCTCGCGGCCAAGGCAAGAGGGCGTGCTTGCCCGCAGAACCGAGAACACGCTGTTGGGCAGAGCTGCAACTGACCGCTGGAGTTCAGCTCTCGCCGGACGGCAGAAGGCGAAGAACGAAGCCGCTTGCGAGCGGCGCAGTGCAGCGAAGAGCTCTCCGAATTCGCCGCTAGCTCCACGGTCCTTCTCAGCTGCGAGTAGCAGCGCTCGCAGTACACAGAGCTTCGCAAGGCCCGAAGAGCCGGAGGGAAGTATCGCACACGCAAATGTGCCAGGACAGAGACGTGTTCTACGTTGTCCCCTCTCGTCGTGCAGTTTGTGCCTCTGCTGCTTCTGCTGTTAGGAATCGCTCCTTGAAAGGCGAGCGAGAGCGTCCTTCCGGGTGCATTGCACTGAGTCGAGTGCTCGCTCGGGACTTTGCTCTCGCGGCCAAGGCAAGAGGGCGTGCTTGCCCGCAGAACCGAGAACACGCTGTTGGGCAGAGCTGCAACTGACCGCTGGAGTTCAGCTCTCGCCGGACGGCAGAAGGCGAAGAACGAAGCCGCTTGCGAGCGGCGCAGTGCAGCGAAGAGCTCTCCGAATTCGCCGCTAGCTCCACGGTCCTTCTCAGCTGCGAGTAGCAGCGCTCGCAGTACACAGAGCTTCGCAAGGCCCGAAGAGCCGGAGGGAAGTATCGCACACGCAAATGTGCCAGGACAGAGACGTGTTCTACGTTGTCCCTTCTCGTCGTGCAGTTTGTGCCGCTGCTGCTTCTGCTGTTAGGAATCGCTCCTTGAAAGGCGAGCGAGAGCGTCCTTCCGGGTGCATTGCACTGAGTCGAGTGCTCGCTCGGGACTTTGCTCTCGCGGCCAAGGCAAGAGGGCGTGCTTGCCCGCAGAACCGAGAACACGCTGTTGGGCAGAGCTGCAACAGACCGCTGGAGTTCAGCTCTCGCCGGACGGCAGAAGGCGAAGAACGAAGGCGCTTGCGAGCGGCGCAGTGCAGCGAAGAGCTCTCCGAATTCGCCGCTAGCTCCACGGTCCTTCTCAGCTGCGAGTAGCAGCGCTCGCAGTACACAGAGCTTCGCAAGGCCCGAAGAGCCGGAGGGAAGTATCGCACACGCAAATGTGCCAGGACAGAGACGTGTTCTACGTTGTCCCTTCTCGTCGTGCAGTTTGTGCCTCTGCTGCTTCTGCTGTTAGGAATCGCTCCTTGAAAGGCGAGCGAGAGCGTCCTTCCGGGTGCATTGCACTGAGTCGAGTGCTCGCTCGGGACTTTGCTCTCGCGGCCAAGGCAAGAGGGCGTGCTTGCCCGCAGAACCGAGAACACGCTGTTGGGCAGAGCTGCAACTGACCGCTGGAGTTCAGCTCTCGCCGGACGGCAGAAGGGGAAGAACGAAGCCGCTTGCGAGCGGCGCAGTGCAGCGAAGAGCTCTCCGAATTCGCCGCTAGCTCCACGGTCCTTCTCAGCTGCTAGTAGCAGCGCTCGCAGTACACAGAGCTTCGCAAGGCCCGAAGAGCCGGAGGGAAGTATCGCACACGCAAATGTGCCAGGACAGAGACGTGTTCTACGTTGTCCCCTCTCGTCGTGCAGTTTGTGCCTCTGCTGCTTCTGCTGTTAGGAATCGCTCCTTGAAAGGCGAGCGAGAGCGTCCTTCCGGGTGCATTGCACTGAGTCGAGTGCTCGCTCGGGACTTTGCTCTCGGGGCCAAGGCAAGAGGGCGTGCTTGCCCGCAGAACCGAGAACACGCTGTTGGGCAGAGCTGCAACTGACCGCTGGAGTTCAGCTCTCGCCGGACGGCAGAAGGCGAAGAACGAAGCCGCTTGCGAGCGGCGCAGTGCAGCGAAGAGCTCTCCGAATTCGCCGCTAGCTCCACGGTCCTTCTCAGCTGCGAGTAGCAGCGCTCGCAGTACACAGAGCTTCGCAAGGCCCGAAGAGCCGGAGGGAAGTATCGCACACGCAAATGTGCCAGGACAGAGACGTGTTCTACGTTGTCCCTTCTCGTCGTGCAGTTTGTGCCGCTGCTGCTTCTGCTGTTAGGAATCGCTCCTTGAAAGGCGAGCGAGAGCGTCCTTCCGGGTGCATTGCACTGAGTCGAGTGCTCGCTCGGGACTTTGCTCTCGCGGCCAAGGCAAGAGGGCGTGCTTGCCCGCAGAACCGAGAACACGCTGTTGGGCAGAGCTGCAACTGACCGCTGGAGTTCAGCTCTCGCCGGACGGCAGAAGGCGAAGAACGAAGGCGCTTGCGAGCGGCGCAGTGCAGCGAAGAGCTCTCCGAATTCGCCGCTAGCTCCACGGTCCTTCTCAGCTGCGAGTAGCAGCGCTCGCAGTACACAGAGCTTCGCAAGGCCCGAAGAGCCGGAGGGAAGTATCGCACACGCAAATGTGCCAGGACAGAGACGTGTTCTACGTTGTCCCCTCTCGTCGTGCAGTTTGTGCCTCTGCTGCTTCTGCTGTTAGGAATCGCTCCTTGAAAGGCGAGCGAGAGCGTCCTTCCGGGTGCATTGCACTGAGTCGAGTGCTCGCTCGGGACTTTGCTCTCGCGGCCAAGGCAAGAGGGCGTGCTTGCCCGCAGAACCGAGAACACGCTGTTGGGCAGAGCTGCAACTGACCGCTGGAGTTCAGCTCTCGCCGGACGGCAGAAGGCGAAGAACGAAGGCGCTTGCGAGCGGCGCAGTGCAGCGAAGAGCTCTCCGAATTCGCCGCTAGCTCCACGGTCCTTCTCAGCTGCGAGTAGCAGCGCTCGCAGTACACAGAGCTTCGCAAGGCCCGAAGAGCCGGAGGGAAGTATCGCACACGCAAATGTGCCAGGACAGAGACGTGTTCTACGTTGTCCCCTCTCGTCGTGCAGTTTGTGCCCCTGCTGCTTCTGCTGTTAGGAATCGCTCCTTGAAAGGCGAGCGAGAGCGTCCTTCCGGGTGCATTGCACTGAGTCGAGTGCTCGCTCGGGACTTTGCTCTCGGGGCCAAGGCAAGAGGGCGTGCTTGCCCGCAGAACCGAGAACACGCTGTTGGGCAGAGCTGCAACTGACCGCTGGAGTTCAGCTCTCGCCGGACGGCAGAAGGCGAAGAACGAAGCCGCTTGCGAGCGGCGCAGTGCAGCGAAGAGCTCTCCGAATTCGCCGCTAGCTCCACGGTCCTTCTCAGCTGCGAGTAGCTGCTCTCGCAGTACACAGAGCTTCGCAAGGCCCGAAGAGCCGGAGGGAAGTATCGCACACGCAAATGTGCCAGGACAGAGACGTGTTCTACGTTGTCCCTTCTCGTCGTGCAGTTTGTGCCCCTGCTGCTTCTGCTGTTAGGAATCGCTCCTTGAAAGGCGAGCGAGAGCGTCCTTCCGGGTGCATTGCACTGAGTCGAGTGCTCGCTCGGGACTTTGCTCTCGGGGCCAAGGCAAGAGGGCGTGCTTCCCCCAGAACCGAGAACACGCTGTTGGGCAGAGCTGCAACTGACCGCTGGAGTTCAGCTCTAGCCGGACGGCAGAAGGCGAAGAACGAAGCCGCTTGCGAGCGGCGCAGTGCAGCGAAGAGCTCTCCGAATTCGCCGCTAGCTCCACGGTCCTTCTCAGCTGCGAGTAGCAGCGCTCGCAGTACACAGAGCTTCGCAAGGCCCGAAGAGCCGGAGGGAAGTATCGCACACGCAAATGTGCCAGGACAGAGACGTGTTCTACGTTGTCCCCTCTCGTCGTGCAGTTTGTGCCTCTGCTGCTTCTGCTGTTAGGAATCGCTCCTTGAAAGGCGAGCGAGAGCGTCCTTCCGGGTGCATTGCACTGAGTCGAGTGCTCGCTCGGGACTTTGCTCTCGCGGCCAAGGCAAGAGGGCGTGCTTGCCCGCAGAACCGAGAACACGCTGTTGGGCAGAGCTGCAACTGACCGCTGGAGTTCAGCTCTCGCCGGACGGCAGAAGGCGAAGAACGAAGGCGCTTGCGAGCGGCGCAGTGCAGCGAAGAGCTCTCCGAATTCGCCGCTAGCTCCACGGTCCTTCTCAGCTGCGAGTAGCAGCGCTCGCAGTACACAGAGCTTCGCAAGGCCCGAAGAGCCGGAGGGAAGTATCGCACACGCAAATGTGCCAGGACAGAGACGTGTTCTACGTTGTCCCCTCTCGTCGTGCAGTTTGTGCCTCTGCTGCTTCTGCTGTTAGGAATCGCTCCTTGAAAGGCGAGCGAGAGCGTCCTTCCGGGTGCATTGCACTGAGTCGAGTGCTCGCTCGGGACTTTGCTCTCGGGGCCAAGGCAAGAGGGCGTGCTTCCCCCAGAACCGAGAACACGCTGTTGGGCAGAGCTGCAACAGACCGCTGGAGTTCAGCTCTCGCCGGACGGCAGAAGGCGAAGAACGAAGGCGCTTGCGAGCGGCGCAGTGCAGCGAAGAGCTCTCCGAATTCGCCGCTAGCTCCACGGTCCTTCTCAGCTGCGAGTAGCAGCGCTCGCAGTACACAGAGCTTCGCAAGGCCCGAAGAGCCGGAGGGAAGTATCGCACACGCAAATGTGCCAGGCCAGAGACGTGTTCTACGTTGTCCCCTCTCGTCGTGCAGTTTGTGCCTCTGCTGCTTCTGCTGTTAGGAATCGCTCCTTGAAAGGCGAGCGAGAGCGTCCTTCCGGGTGCATTGCACTGAGTCGAGTGCTCGCTCTGGACTTTGCTCTCGGGGCCAAGGCAAGAGGGCGTGCTTGCCCGCAGAACCGAGAACACGCTGTTGGGCAGAGCTGCAACTGACCGCTGGAGTTCAGCTCTCGCCGGACGGCAGAAGGGGAAGAACGAAGCCGCTTGCGAGCGGCGCAGTGCAGCGAAGAGCTCTCCGAATTCGCCGCTAGCTCCACGGTCCTTCTCAGCTGCTAGTAGCAGCGCTCGCAGTACACAGAGCTTCGCAAGGCCCGAAGAGCCGGAGGGAAGTATCGCACACGCAAATGTGCCAGGACAGAGACGTGTTCTACGTTGTCCCCTCTCGTCGTGCAGTTTGTGCCTCTGCTGCTTCTGCTGTTAGGAATCGCTCCTTGAAAGGCGAGCGAGAGCGTCCTTCCGGGTGCATTGCACTGAGTCGAGTGCTCGCTCGGGACTTTGCTCTCGGGGCCAAGGCAAGAGGGCGTGCTTGCCCGCAGAACCGAGAACACGCTGTTGGGCAGAGCTGCAACTGACCGCTGGAGTTCAGCTCTCGCCGGACGGCAGAAGGCGAAGAACGAAGCCGCTTGCGAGCGGCGCAGTGCAGCGAAGAGCTCTCCGAATTCGCCGCTAGCTCCACGGTCCTTCTCAGCTGCGAGTAGCAGCGCTCGCAGTACACAGAGCTTCGCAAGGCCCGAAGAGCCGGAGGGAAGTATCGCACACGCAAATGTGCCAGGACAGAGACGTGTTCTACGTTGTCCCTTCTCGTCGTGCAGTTTGTGCCGCTGCTGCTTCTGCTGTTAGGAATCGCTCCTTGAAAGGCGAGCGAGAGCGTCCTTCCGGGTGCATTGCACTGAGTCGAGTGCTCGCTCGGGACTTTGCTCTCGCGGCCAAGGCAAGAGGGCGTGCTTGCCCGCAGAACCGAGAACACGCTGTTGGGCAGAGCTGCAACTGACCGCTGGAGTTCAGCTCTCGCCGGACGGCAGAAGGCGAAGAACGAAGGCGCTTGCGAGCGGCGCAGTGCAGCGAAGAGCTCTCCGAATTCGCCGCTAGCTCCACGGTCCTTCTCAGCTGCGAGTAGCAGCGCTCGCAGTACACAGAGCTTCGCAAGGCCCGAAGAGCCGGAGGGAAGTATCGCACACGCAAATGTGCCAGGACAGAGACGTGTTCTACGTTGTCCCCTCTCGTCGTGCAGTTTGTGCCTCTGCTGCTTCTGCTGTTAGGAATCGCTCCTTGAAAGGCGAGCGAGAGCGTCCTTCCGGGTGCATTGCACTGAGTCGAGTGCTCGCTCGGGACTTTGCTCTCGCGGCCAAGGCAAGAGGGCGTGCTTGCCCGCAGAACCGAGAACACGCTGTTGGGCAGAGCTGCAACTGACCGCTGGAGTTCAGCTCTCGCCGGACGGCAGAAGGCGAAGAACGAAGGCGCTTGCGAGCGGCGCAGTGCAGCGAAGAGCTCTCCGAATTCGCCGCTAGCTCCACGGTCCTTCTCAGCTGCGAGTAGCAGCGCTCGCAGTACACAGAGCTTCGCAAGGCCCGAAGAGCCGGAGGGAAGTATCGCACACGAAAATGTGCCAGGACAGAGACGTGTTCTACGTTGTCCCCTCTCGTCGTGCAGTTTGTGCCCCTGCTGCTTCTGCTGTTAGGAATCGCTCCTTGAAAGGCGAGCGAGAGCGTCCTTCCGGGTGCATTGCACTGAGTCGAGTGCTCGCTCGGGACTTTGCTCTCGGGGCCAAGGCAAGAGGGCGTGCTTGCCCGCAGAACCGAGAACACGCTGTTGGGCAGAGCTGCAACTGACCGCTGGAGTTCAGCTCTCGCCGGACGGCAGAAGGCGAAGAACGAAGCCGCTTGCGAGCGGCGCAGTGCAGCGAAGAGCTCTCCGAATTCGCCGCTAGCTCCACGGTCCTTCTCAGCTGCGAGTAGCTGCTCTCGCAGTACACAGAGCTTCGCAAGGCCCGAAGAGCCGGAGGGAAGTATCGCACACGCAAATGTGCCAGGACAGAGACGTGTTCTACGTTGTCCCTTCTCGTCGTGCAGTTTGTGCCCCTGCTGCTTCTGCTGTTAGGAATCGCTCCTTGAAAGGCGAGCGAGAGCGTCCTTCCGGGTGCATTGCACTGAGTCGAGTGCTCGCTCGGGACTTTGCTCTCGGGGCCAAGGCAAGAGGGCGTGCTTCCCCCAGAACCGAGAACACGCTGTTGGGCAGAGCTGCAACTGACCGCTGGAGTTCAGCTCTAGCCGGACGGCAGAAGGCGAAGAACGAAGCCGCTTGCGAGCGGCGCAGTGCAGCGAAGAGCTCTCCGAATTCGCCGCTAGCTCCACGGTCCTTCTCAGCTGCGAGTAGCAGCGCTCGCAGTACACAGAGCTTCGCAAGGCCCGAAGAGCCGGAGGGAAGTATCGCACACGAAAATGTGCCAGGACAGAGACGTGTTCTACGTTGTCCCCTCTCGTCGTGCAGTTTGTGCCTCTGCTGCTTCTGCTGTTAGGAATCGCTCCTTGAAAGGCGAGCGAGAGCGTCCTTCCGGGTGCATTGCACTGAGTCGAGTGCTCGCTCGGGACTTTGCTCTCGCGGCCAAGGCAAGAGGGCGTGCTTGCCCGCAGAACCGAGAACACGCTGTTGGGCAGAGCTGCAACTGACCGCTGGAGTTCAGCTCTCGCCGGACGGCAGAAGGCGAAGAACGAAGGCGCTTGCGAGCGGCGCAGTGCAGCGAAGAGCTCTCCGAATTCGCCGCTAGCTCCACGGTCCTTCTCAGCTGCGAGTAGCAGCGCTCGCAGTACACAGAGCTTCGCAAGGCCCGAAGAGCCGGAGGGAAGTATCGCACACGCAAATGTGCCAGGACAGAGACGTGTTCTACGTTGTCCCCTCTCGTCGTGCAGTTTGTGCCTCTGCTGCTTCTGCTGTTAGGAATCGCTCCTTGAAAGGCGAGCGAGAGCGTCCTTCCGGGTGCATTGCACTGAGTCGAGTGCTCGCTCGGGACTTTGCTCTCGGGGCCAAGGCAAGAGGGCGTGCTTCCCCCAGAACCGAGAACACGCTGTTGGGCAGAGCTGCAACAGACCGCTGGAGTTTAGCTCTCGCCGGACGGCAGAAGGCGAAGAACGAAGGCGCTTGCGAGCGGCGCAGTGCAGCGAAGAGCTCTCCGAATTCGCCGCTAGCTCCACGGTCCTTCTCAGCTGCGAGTAGCAGCGCTCGCAGTACACAGAGCTTCGCAAGGCCCGAAGAGCCGGAGGGAAGTATCGCACACGCAAATGTGCCAGGACAGAGAGGTGTTCTACGGTGTCCCTTCTCGTCGTGCAGTTTGTGCCTCTGCTGCTTCTGCTGTTAGGAATCGCTCCTTGAAAGGCGAGCGAGAGCGTCCTTCCGGGTGCATTGCACTGAGTCGAGTGCTCGCTCGGGACTTTGCTCTCGCGGCCAAGGCAAGAGGGCGTGCTTGCCCGCAGAACCGAGAACACGCTGTTGGGCAGAGCTGCAACTGACCGCTGGAGTTCAGCTCTCGCCGGACGGCAGAAGGCGAAGAACGAAGCCGCTTGCGAGCGGCGCAGTGCAGCGAAGAGCTCTCCGAATTCGCCGCTAGCTCCACGGTCCTTCTCAGCTGCTAGTAGCAGCGCTCGCAGTACACAGAGCTTCGCAAGGCCCGAAGAGCCGGAGGGAAGTATCGCACACGCAAATGTGCCAGGACAGAGACGTGTTCTACGTTGTCCCCTCTCGTCGTGCAGTTTGTGCCTCTGCTGCTTCTGCTGTTAGGAATCGCTCCTTGAAAGGCGAGCGAGAGCGTCCTTCCGGGTGCATTGCACTGAGTCGAGTGCTCGCTCGGGACTTTGCTCTCGGGGCCAAGGCAAGAGGGCGTGCTTCCCCCAGAACCGAGAACACGCTGTTGGGCAGAGCTGCAACTGACCGCTGGAGTTCAGCTCTCGCCGGACGGCAGAAGGCGAAGAACGAAGCCGCTTGCGAGCGGCGCAGTGCAGCGAAGAGCTCTCCGAATTCGCCGCTAGCTCCACGGTCCTTCTCAGCTGCGAGTAGCAGCGCTCGCAGTACGCAGAGCTTCGCAAGGCCCGAAGAGCCGGAGGGAAGTATCGCACACGCAAATGTGCCAGGACAGAGACGTGTTCTACGTTGTCCCTTCTCGTCGTGCAGTTTGTGCCTCTGCTGCTTCTGCTGTTAGGAATCGCTCCTTGAAAGGCGAGCGAGAGCGTCCTTCCGGGTGCATTGCACTGAGTCGAGTGCTCGCTCGGGACTTTGCTCTCGCGGCCAAGGCAAGAGGGCGTGCTTGCCCGCAGAACCGAGAACACGCTGTTGGGCAGAGCTGCAACTGACCGCTGGAGTTCAGCCTTCGCCGGACGGCAGAAGGCGAAGAACGAAGGCGCTTGCGAGCGGCGCAGTGCAGCGAAGAGCTCTCCGAATTCGCCGCTAGCTCCACGGTCCTTCTCAGCTGCGAGTAGCAGCGCTCGCAGTACACAGAGCTTCGCAAGGCCCGAAGAGCCGGAGGGAAGTATCGCACACGCAAATGTGCCAGGACAGAGACGTGTTCTACGTTGTCCCCTCTCGTCGTGCAGTTTGTGCCTCTGCTGCTTCTGCTGTTAGGAATCGCTCCTTGAAAGGCGAGCGAGAGCGTCCTTCCGGGTGCATTGCACTGAGTCGAGTGCTCGCTCGGGACTTTGCTCTCGGGGCCAAGGCAAGAGGGCGTGCTTGCCCGCAGAACCGAGAACACGCTGTTGGGCAGAGCTGCAACTGACCGCTGGAGTTCAGCTCTCGCCGGACGGCAGAAGGCGAAGAACGAAGCCGCTTGCGAGCGGCGCAGTGCAGCGAAGAGCTCTCCGAATTCGCCGCTAGCTCCACGGTCCTTCTCAGCTGCGAGTAGCAGCGCTCGCAGTACACAGAGCTTCGCAAGGCCCGAAGAGCCGGAGGGAAGTATCGCACACGCAAATGTGCCAGGACAGAGACGTGTTCTACGTTGTCCCTTCTCGTCGTGCAGTTTGTGCCGCTGCTGCTTCTGCTGTTAGGAATCGCTCCTTGAAAGGCGAGCGAGAGCGTCCTTCCGGGTGCATTGCACTGAGTCGAGTGCTCGCTCGGGACTTTGCTCTCGCGGCCAAGGCAAGAGGGCGTGCTTGCCCGCAGAACCGAGAACACGCTGTTGGGCAGAGCTGCAACTGACCGCTGGAGTTCAGCTCTCGCCGGACGGCAGAAGGCGAAGAACGAAGGCGCTTGCGAGCGGCGCAGTGCAGCGAAGAGCTCTCCGAATTCGCCGCTAGCTCCACGGTCCTTCTCAGCTGCGAGTAGCAGCGCTCGCAGTACACAGAGCTTCGCAAGGCCCGAAGAGCCGGAGGGAAGTATCGCACACGCAAATGTGCCAGGACAGAGACGTGTTCTACGTTGTCCCCTCTCGTCGTGCAGTTTGTGCCTCTGCTGCTTCTGCTGTTAGGAATCGCTCCTTGAAAGGCGAGCGAGAGCGTCCTTCCGGGTGCATTGCACTGAGTCGAGTGCTCGCTCGGGACTTTGCTCTCGCGGCCAAGGCAAGAGGGCGTGCTTGCCCGCAGAACCGAGAACACGCTGTTGGGCAGAGCTGCAACTGACCGCTGGAGTTCAGCTCTCGCCGGACGGCAGAAGGCGAAGAACGAAGGCGCTTGCGAGCGGCGCAGTGCAGCGAAGAGCTCTCCGAATTCGCCGCTAGCTCCACGGTCCTTCTCAGCTGCGAGTAGCAGCGCTCGCAGTACACAGAGCTTCGCAAGGCCCGAAGAGCCGGAGGGAAGTATCGCACACGAAAATGTGCCAGGACAGAGACGTGTTCTACGTTGTCCCCTCTCGTCGTGCAGTTTGTGCCCCTGCTGCTTCTGCTGTTAGGAATCGCTCCTTGAAAGGCGAGCGAGAGCGTCCTTCCGGGTGCATTGCACTGAGTCGAGTGCTCGCTCGGGACTTTGCTCTCGGGGCCAAGGCAAGAGGGCGTGCTTGCCCGCAGAACCGAGAACACGCTGTTGGGCAGAGCTGCAACTGACCGCTGGAGTTCAGCTCTCGCCGGACGGCAGAAGGCGAAGAACGAAGCCGCTTGCGAGCGGCGCAGTGCAGCGAAGAGCTCTCCGAATTCGCCGCTAGCTCCACGGTCCTTCTCAGCTGCGAGTAGCTGCTCTCGCAGTACACAGAGCTTCGCAAGGCCCGAAGAGCCGGAGGGAAGTATCGCACACGCAAATGTGCCAGGACAGAGACGTGTTCTACGTTGTCCCTTCTCGTCGTGCAGTTTGTGCCCCTGCTGCTTCTGCTGTTAGGAATCGCTCCTTGAAAGGCGAGCGAGAGCGTCCTTCCGGGTGCATTGCACTGAGTCGAGTGCTCGCTCGGGACTTTGCTCTCGGGGCCAAGGCAAGAGGGCGTGCTTCCCCCAGAACCGAGAACACGCTGTTGGGCAGAGCTGCAACTGACCGCTGGAGTTCAGCTCTAGCCGGACGGCAGAAGGCGAAGAACGAAGCCGCTTGCGAGCGGCGCAGTGCAGCGAAGAGCTCTCCGAATTCGCCGCTAGCTCCACGGTCCTTCTCAGCTGCGAGTAGCAGCGCTCGCAGTACACAGAGCTTCGCAAGGCCCGAAGAGCCGGAGGGAAGTATCGCACACGAAAATGTGCCAGGACAGAGACGTGTTCTACGTTGTCCCCTCTCGTCGTGCAGTTTGTGCCTCTGCTGCTTCTGCTGTTAGGAATCGCTCCTTGAAAGGCGAGCGAGAGCGTCCTTCCGGGTGCATTGCACTGAGTCGAGTGCTCGCTCGGGACTTTGCTCTCGCGGCCAAGGCAAGAGGGCGTGCTTGCCCGCAGAACCGAGAACACGCTGTTGGGCAGAGCTGCAACTGACCGCTGGAGTTCAGCTCTCGCCGGACGGCAGAAGGCGAAGAACGAAGGCGCTTGCGAGCGGCGCAGTGCAGCGAAGAGCTCTCCGAATTCGCCGCTAGCTCCACGGTCCTTCTCAGCTGCGAGTAGCAGCGCTCGCAGTACACAGAGCTTCGCAAGGCCCGAAGAGCCGGAGGGAAGTATCGCACACGCAAATGTGCCAGGACAGAGACGTGTTCTACGTTGTCCCCTCTCGTCGTGCAGTTTGTGCCTCTGCTGCTTCTGCTGTTAGGAATCGCTCCTTGAAAGGCGAGCGAGAGCGTCCTTCCGGGTGCATTGCACTGAGTCGAGTGCTCGCTCGGGACTTTGCTCTCGGGGCCAAGGCAAGAGGGCGTGCTTCCCCCAGAACCGAGAACACGCTGTTGGGCAGAGCTGCAACAGACCGCTGGAGTTTAGCTCTCGCCGGACGGCAGAAGGCGAAGAACGAAGGCGCTTGCGAGCGGCGCAGTGCAGCGAAGAGCTCTCCGAATTCGCCGCTAGCTCCACGGTCCTTCTCAGCTGCGAGTAGCAGCGCTCGCAGTACACAGAGCTTCGCAAGGCCCGAAGAGCCGGAGGGAAGTATCGCACACGCAAATGTGCCAGGACAGAGAGGTGTTCTACGGTGTCCCTTCTCGTCGTGCAGTTTGTGCCTCTGCTGCTTCTGCTGTTAGGAATCGCTCCTTGAAAGGCGAGCGAGAGCGTCCTTCCGGGTGCATTGCACTGAGTCGAGTGCTCGCTCGGGACTTTGCTCTCGCGGCCAAGGCAAGAGGGCGTGCTTGCCCGCAGAACCGAGAACACGCTGTTGGGCAGAGCTGCAACTGACCGCTGGAGTTCAGCTCTCGCCGGACGGCAGAAGGCGAAGAACGAAGCCGCTTGCGAGCGGCGCAGTGCAGCGAAGAGCTCTCCGAATTCGCCGCTAGCTCCACGGTCCTTCTCAGCTGCTAGTAGCAGCGCTCGCAGTACACAGAGCTTCGCAAGGCCCGAAGAGCCGGAGGGAAGTATCGCACACGCAAATGTGCCAGGACAGAGACGTGTTCTACGTTGTCCCCTCTCGTCGTGCAGTTTGTGCCTCTGCTGCTTCTGCTGTTAGGAATCGCTCCTTGAAAGGCGAGCGAGAGCGTCCTTCCGGGTGCATTGCACTGAGTCGAGTGCTCGCTCGGGACTTTGCTCTCGGGGCCAAGGCAAGAGGGCGTGCTTCCCCCAGAACCGAGAACACGCTGTTGGGCAGAGCTGCAACTGACCGCTGGAGTTCAGCTCTCGCCGGACGGCAGAAGGCGAAGAACGAAGCCGCTTGCGAGCGGCGCAGTGCAGCGAAGAGCTCTCCGAATTCGCCGCTAGCTCCACGGTCCTTCTCAGCTGCGAGTAGCAGCGCTCGCAGTACGCAGAGCTTCGCAAGGCCCGAAGAGCCGGAGGGAAGTATCGCACACGCAAATGTGCCAGGACAGAGACGTGTTCTACGTTGTCCCTTCTCGTCGTGCAGTTTGTGCCTCTGCTGCTTCTGCTGTTAGGAATCGCTCCTTGAAAGGCGAGCGAGAGCGTCCTTCCGGGTGCATTGCACTGAGTCGAGTGCTCGCTCGGGACTTTGCTCTCGCGGCCAAGGCAAGAGGGCGTGCTTGCCCGCAGAACCGAGAACACGCTGTTGGGCAGAGCTGCAACTGACCGCTGGAGTTCAGCCTTCGCCGGACGGCAGAAGGCGAAGAACGAAGGCGCTTGCGAGCGGCGCAGTGCAGCGAAGAGCTCTCCGAATTCGCCGCTAGCTCCACGGTCCTTCTCAGCTGCGAGTAGCAGCGCTCGCAGTACACAGAGCTTCGCAAGGCCCGAAGAGCCGGAGGGAAGTATCGCGCACGCAAATGTGCCAGGACAGAGACGTGTTCTACGTTGTCCCTTCTCGTCGTGCAGTTTGTGCCTCTGCTGCTTCTGCTGTTAGGAATCGCTCCTTGAAAGGCGAGCGAGAGCGTCCTTCCGGGTGCATTGCACTGAGTCGAGTGCTCGCTCGGGACTTTGCTCTCGCGGCCAAGGCAAGAGGGCGTGCTTGCCCGCAGAACCGAGAACACGCTGTTGGGCAGAGCTGCAACTGACCGCTGGAGTTCAGCTCTCGCCGGACGGCAGAAGGCGAAGAACGAAGCCGCTTGCGAGCGGCGCAGTGCAGCGAAGAGCTCTCCGAATTCGCCGCTAGCTCCACGGTCCTTCTCAGCTGCGAGTAGCAGCGCTCGCAGTACGCAGAGCTTCGCAAGGCCCGAAGAGCCGGAGGGAAGTATCGCACACGCAAATGTGCCAGGACAGAGACGTGTTCTACGTTGTCCCCTCTCGTCGTGCAGTTTGTGCCTCTGCTGCTTCTGCTGTTAGGAATCGCTCCTTGAAAGGCGAGCGAGAGCGTCCTTCCGGGTGCATTGCACTGAGTCGAGTGCTCGCTCGGGACTTTGCTCTCGCGGCCAAGGCAAGAGGGCGTGCTTGCCCGCAGAACCGAGAACACGCTGTTGGGCAGAGCTGCAACTGACCGCTGGAGTTCAGCTCTCGCCGGACGGCAGAAGGCGAAGAACGAAGCCGCTTGCGAGCGGCGCAGTGCAGCGAAGAGCTCTCCGAATTCGCCGCTAGCTCCACGGTCCTTCTCAGCTGCGAGTAGCAGCGCTCGCAGTACACAGAGCTTCGCAAGGCCCGAAGAGCCGGAGGGAAGTATCGCACACGCAAATGTGCCAGGACAGAGACGTGTTCTACGTTGTCCCTTCTCGTCGTGCAGTTTGTGCCGCTGCTGCTTCTGCTGTTAGGAATCGCTCCTTGAAAGGCGAGCGAGAGCGTCCTTCCGGGTGCATTGCACTGAGTCGAGTGCTCGCTCGGGACTTTGCTCTCGCGGCCAAGGCAAGAGGGCGTGCTTGCCCGCAGAACCGAGAACACGCTGTTGGGCAGAGCTGCAACTGACCGCTGGAGTTCAGCTCTCGCCGGACGGCAGAAGGCGAAGAACGAAGGCGCTTGCGAGCGGCGCAGTGCAGCGAAGAGCTCTCCGAATTCGCCGCTAGCTCCACGGTCCTTCTCAGCTGCGAGTAGCAGCGCTCGCAGTACACAGAGCTTCGCAAGGCCCGAAGAGCCGGAGGGAAGTATCGCACACGCAAATGTGCCAGGACAGAGACGTGTTCTACGTTGTCCCCTCTCGTCGTGCAGTTTGTGCCTCTGCTGCTTCTGCTGTTAGGAATCGCTCCTTGAAAGGCGAGCGAGAGCGTCCTTCCGGGTGCATTGCACTGAGTCGAGTGCTCGCTCGGGACTTTGCTCTCGCGGCCAAGGCAAGAGGGCGTGCTTGCCCGCAGAACCGAGAACACGCTGTTGGGCAGAGCTGCAACTGACCGCTGGAGTTCAGCTCTCGCCGGACGGCAGAAGGCGAAGAACGAAGGCGCTTGCGAGCGGCGCAGTGCAGCGAAGAGCTCTCCGAATTCGCCGCTAGCTCCACGGTCCTTCTCAGCTGCGAGTAGCAGCGCTCGCAGTACACAGAGCTTCGCAAGGCCCGAAGAGCCGGAGGGAAGTATCGCACACGCAAATGTGCCAGGACAGAGACGTGTTCTACGTTGTCCCCTCTCGTCGTGCAGTTTGTGCCCCTGCTGCTTCTGCTGTTAGGAATCGCTCCTTGAAAGGCGAGCGAGAGCGTCTTTCCGGGTGCATTGCACTGAGTCGAGTGCTCGCTCGGGACTTTGCTCTCGGGGCCAAGGCAAGAGGGCGTGCTTGCCCGCAGAACCGAGAACACGCTGTTGGGCAGAGCTGCAACTGACCGCTGGAGTTCAGCTCTCGCCGGACGGCAGAAGGCGAAGAACGAAGGCGCTTGCGAGCGGCGCAGTGCAGCGAAGAGCTCTCCGAATTCGCCGCTAGCTCCACGGTCCTTCTCAGCTGCGAGTAGCAGCGCTCGCAGTACACAGAGCTTCGCAAGGCCCGAAGAGCCGGAGGGAAGTATCGCACACGCAAATGTGCCAGGACAGAGACGTGTTCTACGTTGTCCCCTCTCGTCGTGCAGTTTGTGCCTCTGCTGCTTCTGCTGTTAGGAATCGCTCCTTGAAAGGCGAGCGAGAGCGTCCTTCCGGGTGCATTGCACTGAGTCGAGTGCTCGCTCGGGACTTTGCTCTCGCGGCCAAGGCAAGAGGGCGTGCTTGCCCGCAGAACCGAGAACACGCTGTTGGGCAGAGCTGCAACTGACCGCTGGAGTTCAGCTCTCGCCGGACGGCAGAAGGCGAAGAACGAAGCCGCTTGCGAGCGGCGCAGTGCAGCGAAGAGCTCTCCGAATTCGCCGCTAGCTCCACGGTCCTTCTCAGCTGCGAGTAGCAGCGCTCGCAGTACACAGAGCTTCGCAAGGCCCGAAGAGCCGGAGGGAAGTATCGCACACGCAAATGTGCCAGGACAGAGACGTGTTCTACGTTGTCCCTTCTCGTCGTGCAGTTTGTGCCGCTGCTGCTTCTGCTGTTAGGAATCGCTCCTTGAAAGGCGAGCGAGAGCGTCCTTCCGGGTGCATTGCACTGAGTCGAGTGCTCGCTCGGGACTTTGCTCTCGCGGCCAAGGCAAGAGGGCGTGCTTGCCCGCAGAACCGAGAACACGCTGTTGGGCAGAGCTGCAACTGACCGCTGGAGTTCAGCTCTCGCCGGACGGCAGAAGGGGAAGAACGAAGCCGCTTGCGAGCGGCGCAGTGCAGCGAAGAGCTCTCCGAATTCGCCGCTAGCTCCACGGTCCTTCTCAGCTGCGAGTAGCAGCGCTCGCAGTACACAGAGCTTCGCAAGGCCCGAAGAGCCGGAGGGAAGTATCGCACACGCAAATGTGCCAGGACAGAGACGTGTTCTACGTTGTCCCCTCTCGTCGTGCAGTTTGTGCCTCTGCTGCTTCTGCTGTTAGGAATCGCTCCTTGAAAGGCGAGCGAGAGCGTCCTTCCGGGTGCATTGCACTGAGTCGAGTGCTCGCTCGGGACTTTGCTCTCGCGGCCAAGGCAAGAGGGCGTGCTTGCCCGCAGAACCGAGAACACGCTGTTGGGCAGAGCTGCAACTGACCGCTGGAGTTCAGCTCTCGCCGGACGGCAGAAGGCGAAGAACGAAGGCGCTTGCGAGCGGCGCAGTGCAGCGAAGAGCTCTCCGAATTCGCCGCTAGCTCCACGGTCCTTCTCAGCTGCGAGTAGCAGCGCTCGCAGTACACAGAGCTTCGCAAGGCCCGAAGAGCCGGAGGGAAGTATCGCACACGCAAATGTGCCAGGACAGAGACGTGTTCTACGTTGTCCCCTCTCGTCGTGCAGTTTGTGCCCCTGCTGCTTCTGCTGTTAGGAATCGCTCCTTGAAAGGCGAGCGAGAGCGTCTTTCCGGGTGCATTGCACTGAGTCGAGTGCTCGCTCGGGACTTTGCTCTCGGGGCCAAGGCAAGAGGGCGTGCTTGCCCGCAGAACCGAGAACACGCTGTTGGGCAGAGCTGCAACTGACCGCTGGAGTTCAGCTCTCGCCGGACGGCAGAAGGCGAAGAACGAAGCCGCTTGCGAGCGGCGCAGTGCAGCGAAGAGCTCTCCGAATTCGCCGCTAGCTCCACGGTCCTTCTCAGCTGCGAGTAGCTGCTCTCGCAGTACACAGAGCTTCGCAAGGCCCGAAGAGCCGGAGGGAAGTATCGCACACGCAAATGTGCCAGGACAGAGACGTGTTCTACGTTGTCCCTTCTCGTCGTGCAGTTTGTGCCCCTGCTGCTTCTGCTGTTAGGAATCGCTCCTTGAAAGGCGAGCGAGAGCGTCCTTCCGGGTGCATTGCACTGAGTCGAGTGCTCGCTCGGGACTTTGCTCTCGGGGCCAAGGCAAGAGGGCGTGCTTCCCCCAGAACCGAGAACACGCTGTTGGGCAGAGCTGCAACTGACCGCTGGAGTTCAGCTCTAGCCGGACGGCAGAAGGCGAAGAACGAAGCCGCTTGCGAGCGGCGCAGTGCAGCGAAGAGCTCTCCGAATTCGCCGCTAGCTCCACGGTCCTTCTCAGCTGCGAGTAGCAGCGCTCGCAGTACACAGAGCTTCGCAAGGCCCGAAGAGCCGGAGGGAAGTATCGCACACGAAAATGTGCCAGGACAGAGACGTGTTCTACGTTGTCCCCTCTCGTCGTGCAGTTTGTGCCTCTGCTGCTTCTGCTGTTAGGAATCGCTCCTTGAAAGGCGAGCGAGAGCGTCCTTCCGGGTGCATTGCACTGAGTCGAGTGCTCGCTCGGGACTTTGCTCTCGCGGCCAAGGCAAGAGGGCGTGCTTGCCCGCAGAACCGAGAACACGCTGTTGGGCAGAGCTGCAACTGACCGCTGGAGTTCAGCCTTCGCCGGACGGCAGAAGGCGAAGAACGAAGCCGCTTGCGAGCGGCGCAGTGCAGCGAAGAGCTCTCCGAATTCGCCGCTAGCTCCACGGTCCTTCTCAGCTGCGAGTAGCAGCGCTCGCAGTACACAGAGCTTCGCAAGGCCCGAAGACCCGGAGGGAAGTATCGCGCACGCAAATGTGCCAGGACAGAGACGTGTTCTACGTTGTCCCCTCTCGTCGTGCAGTTTGTGCCTCTGCTGCTTCTGCTGTTAGGAATCGCTCCTTGAAAGGCGAGCGAGAGCGTCCTTCCGGGTGCATTGCACTGAGTCGAGTGCTCGCTCGGGACTTTGCTCTCGGGGCCAAGGCAAGAGGGCGTGCTTCCCCCAGAACCGAGAACACGCTGTTGGGCAGAGCTGCAACTGACCGCTGGAGTTCAGCTCTCGCCGGACGGCAGAAGGCGAAGAACGAAGCCGCTTGCGAGCGGCGCAGTGCAGCGAAGAGCTCTCCGAATTCGCCGCTAGCTCCACGGTCCTTCTCAGCTGCGAGTAGCAGCGCTCGCAGTACACAGAGCTTCGCAAGGCCCGAAGACCCGGAGGGAAGTATCGCGCACGCAAATGTGCCAGGACAGAGACGTGTTCTACGTTGTCCCCTCTCGTCGTGCAGTTTGTGCCTCTGCTGCTTCTGCTGTTAGGAATCGCTCCTTGAAAGGCGAGCGAGAGCGTCCTTCCGGGTGCATTGCACTGAGTCGAGTGCTCGCTCGGGACTTTGCTCTCGGGGCCAAGGCAAGAGGGCGTGCTTGCCCCCAGAACCGAGAACACGCTGTTGGGCAGAGCTGCAACTGACCGCTGGAGTTCAGCTCTCGCCGGACGGCAGAAGGCGAAGAACGAAGCCGCTTGCGAGCGGCGCAGTGCAGCGAAGAGCTCTCCGAATTCGCCGCTAGCTCCACGGTCCTTCTCAGCTGCGAGTAGCAGCGCTCGCAGTACACAGAGCTTCGCAAGGCCCGAAGAGCCGGAGGGAAGTATCGCACACGCAAATGTGCCAGGACAGAGACGTGTTCTACGTTGTCCCCTCTCGTCGTGCAGTTTGTGCCTCTGCTGCTTCTGCTGTTAGGAATCGCTCCTTGAAAGGCGAGCGAGAGCGTCCTTCCGGGTGCATTGCACTGAGTCGAGTGCTCGCTCGGGACTTTGCTCTCGCGGCCAAGGCAAGAGGGCGTGCTTGCCCGCAGAACCGAGAACACGCTGTTGGGCAGAGCTGCAACTGACCGCTGGAGTTCAGCCTTCGCCGGACGGCAGAAGGCGAAGAACGAAGCCGCTTGCGAGCGGCGCAGTGCAGCGAAGAGCTCTCCGAATTCGCCGCTAGCTCCACGGTCCTTCTCAGCTGCGAGTAGCAGCGCTCGCAGTACACAGAGCTTCGCAAGGCCCGAAGAGCCGGAGGGAAGTATCGCACACGCAAATGTGCCAGGACAGAGACGTGTTCTACGTTGTCCCTTCTCGTCGTGCAGTTTGTGCCTCTGCTGCTTCTGCTGTTAGGAATCGCTCCTTGAAAGGCGAGCGAGAGCGTCCTTCCGGGTGCATTGCACTGAGTCGAGTGCTCGCTCGGGACTTTGCTCTCGGGGCCAAGGCAAGAGGGCGTGCTTGCCCGCAGAACCGAGAACACGCTGTTGGGCAGAGCTGCAACTGACCGCTGGAGTTCAGCTCTCGCCGGACGGCAGAAGGCAAGGAACGAAGCCGCTTGCGAGCGGCGCAGTGCAGCGAAGAGCTCTCCGAATTCGCCGCTAGCTCCACGGTCCTTCTCAGCTGCGAGTAGCAGCGCTCGCAGTACACAGAGCTTCGCAAGGCCCGAAGAGCCGGAGGGAAGTATCGCACACGCAAATGTGCCAGGACAGAGACGTGTTCTACGTTGTCCCCTCTCGTCGTGCAGTTTGTGCCTCTGCTGCTTCTGCTGTTAGGAATCGCTCCTTGAAAGGCGAGCGAGAGCGTCCTTCCGGGTGCATTGCACTGAGTCGAGTGCTCGCTCTGGACTTTGCTCTCGGGGCCAAGGCAAGAGGGCGTGCTTGCCCGCAGAACCGAGAACACGCTGTTGGGCAGAGCTGCAACTGACCGCTGGAGTTCAGCTCTCGCCGGACGGCAGAAGGGGAAGAACGAAGCCGCTTGCGAGCGGCGCAGTGCAGCGAAGAGCTCTCCGAATTCGCCGCTAGCTCCACGGTCCTTCTCAGCTGCTAGTAGCAGCGCTCGCAGTACACAGAGCTTCGCAAGGCCCGAAGAGCCGGAGGGAAGTATCGCACACGCAAATGTGCCAGGACAGAGACGTGTTCTACGTTGTCCCCTCTCGTCGTGCAGTTTGTGCCTCTGCTGCTTCTGCTGTTAGGAATCGCTCCTTGAAAGGCGAGCGAGAGCGTCCTTCCGGGTGCATTGCACTGAGTCGAGTGCTCGCTCGGGACTTTGCTCTCGGGGCCAAGGCAAGAGGGCGTGCTTCCCCCAGAACCGAGAACACGCTGTTGGGCAGAGCTGCAACAGACCGCTGGAGTTCAGCTCTCGCCGGACGGCAGAAGGCGAAGAACGAAGGCGCTTGCGAGCGGCGCAGTGCAGCGAAGAGCTCTCCGAATTCGCCGCTAGCTCCACGGTCCTTCTCAGCTGCGAGTAGCAGCGCTCGCAGTACACAGAGCTTCGCAAGGCCCGAAGAGCCGGAGGGAAGTATCGCACACGAAAATGTGCCAGGACAGAGACGTGTTCTACGGTGTCCCTTCTCGTCGTGCAGTTTGTGCCTCTGCTGCTTCTGCTGTTAGGAATCGCTCCTTGAAAGGCGAGCGAGAGCGTCCTTCCGGGTGCATTGCACTGAGTCGAGTGCTCGCTCGGGACTTTGCTCTCGCGGCCAAGGCAAGAGGGCGTGCTTGCCCGCAGAACCGAGAACACGCTGTTGGGCAGAGCTGCAACTGACCGCTGGAGTTCAGCTCTCGCCGGACGGCAGAAGGCGAAGAACGAAGGCGCTTGCGAGCGGCGCAGTGCAGCGAAGAGCTCTCCGAATTCGCCGCTAGCTCCACGGTCCTTCTCAGCTGCGAGTAGCAGCGCTCGCAGTACACAGAGCTTCGCAAGGCCCGAAGAGCCGGAGGGAAGTATCGCACACGCAAATGTGCCAGGACAGAGACGTGTTCTACGGTGTCCCCTCTCGTCGTGCAGTTTGTGCCTCTGCTGCTTCTGCTGTTAGGAATCGCTCCTTGAAAGGCGAGCGAGAGCGTCCTTCCGGGTGCATTGCACTGAGTCGAGTGCTCGCTCGGGACTTTGCTCTCGCGGCCAAGGCAAGAGGGCGTGCTTGCCCGCAGAACCGAGAACACGCTGTTGGGCAGAGCTGCAACTGACCGCTGGAGTTCAGCTCTCGCCGGACGGCAGAAGGCGAAGAACGAAGGCGCTTGCGAGCGGCGCAGTGCAGCGAAGAGCTCTCCGAATTCGCCGCTAGCTCCACGGTCCTTCTCAGCTGCGAGTAGCAGCGCTCGCAGTACACAGAGCTTCGCAAGGCCCGAAGAGCCGGAGGGAAGTATCGCACACGCAAATGTGCCAGGACAGAGACGTGTTCTACGGTGTCCCTTCTCGTCGTGCAGTTTGTGCCTCTGCTGCTTCTGCTGTTAGGAATCGCTCCTTGAAAGGCGAGCGAGAGCGTCCTTCCGGGTGCATTGCACTGAGTCGAGTGCTCGCTCGGGACTTTGCTCTCGGGGCCAAGGCAAGAGGGCGTGCTTGCCCGCAGAACCGAGAACACGCTGTTGGGCAGAGCTGCAACTGACCGCTGGAGTTCAGCTCTCGCCGGACGGCAGAAGGCGAAGAACGAAGGCGCTTGCGAGCGGCGCAGTGCAGCGAAGAGCTCTCCGAATTCGCCGCTAGCTCCACGGTCCTTCTCAGCTGCGAGTAGCAGCGCTCGCAGTACACAGAGCTTCGCAAGGCCCGAAGAGCCGGAGGGAAGTATCGCACACGCAAATGTGCCAGGACAGAGACGTGTTCTACGTTGTCCCCTCTCGTCGTGCAGTTTGTGCCTCTGCTGCTTCTGCTGTTAGGAATCGCTCCTTGAAAGGCGAGCGAGAGCGTCCTTCCGGGTGCATTGCACTGAGTCGAGTGCTCGCTCGGGACTTTGCTCTCGCGGCCAAGGCAAGAGGGCGTGCTTGCCCGCAGAACCGAGAACACGCTGTTGGGCAGAGCTGCAACTGACCGCTGGAGTTCAGCTCTCGCCGGACGGCAGAAGGCGAAGAACGAAGCCGCTTGCGAGCGGCGCAGTGCAGCGAAGAGCTCTCCGAATTCGCCGCTAGCTCCACGGTCCTTCTCAGCTGCGAGTAGCAGCGCTCGCAGTACACAGAGCTTCGCAAGGCCCGAAGAGCCGGAGGGAAGTATCGCACACGCAAATGTGCCAGGACAGAGACGTGTTCTACGTTGTCCCCTCTCGTCGTGCAGTTTGTGCCTCTGCTGCTTCTGCTGTTAGGAATCGCTCCTTGAAAGGCGAGCGAGAGCGTCCTTCCGGGTGCATTGCACTGAGTCGAGTGCTCGCTCGGGACTTTGCTCTCGCGGCCAAGGCAAGAGGGCGTGCTTGCCCGCAGAACCGAGAACACGCTGTTGGGCAGAGCTGCAACTGACCGCTGGAGTTCAGCTCTCGCCGGACGGCAGAAGGCGAAGAACGAAGGCGCTTGCGAGCGGCGCAGTGCAGCGAAGAGCTCTCCGAATTCGCCGCTAGCTCCACGGTCCTTCTCAGCTGCGAGTAGCAGCGCTCGCAGTACACAGAGCTTCGCAAGGCCCGAAGAGCCGGAGGGAAGTATCGCACACGCAAATGTGCCAGGGACAGAGACGTGTTCTACGTTGTCCCCTCTCGTCGTGCAGTTTGTGCCTCTGCTGCTTCTGCTGTTAGGAATCGCTCCTTGAAAGGCGAGCGAGAGCGTCCTTCCGGGTGCATTGCACTGAGTCGAGTGCTCGCTCGGGACTTTGCTCTCGCGGCCAAGGCAAGAGGGCGTGCTTGCCCGCAGAACCGAGAACACGCTGTTGGGCAGAGCTGCAACTGACCGCTGGAGTTCAGCTCTCGCCGGACGGCAGAAGGCGAAGAACGAAGGCGCTTGCGAGCGGCGCAGTGCAGCGAAGAGCTCTCCGAATTCGCCGCTAGCTCCACGGTCCTTCTCAGCTGCGAGTAGCAGCGCTCGCAGTACACAGAGCTTCGCAAGGCCCGAAGAGCCGGAGGGAAGTATCGCACACGCAAATGTGCCAGGACAGAGACGTGTTCTACGTTGTCCCCTCTCGTCGTGCAGTTTGTGCCTCTGCTGCTTCTGCTGTTAGGAATCGCTCCTTGAAAGGCGAGCGAGAGCGTCCTTCCGGGTGCATTGCACTGAGTCGAGTGCTCGCTCGGGACTTTGCTCTCGCGGCCAAGGCAAGAGGGCGTGCTTGCCCGCAGAACCGAGAACACGCTGTTGGGCAGAGCTGCAACTGACCGCTGGAGTTCAGCTCTCGCCGGACGGCAGAAGGCGAAGAACGAAGCCGCTTGCGAGCGGCGCAGTGCAGCGAAGAGCTCTCCGAATTCGCCGCTAGCTCCACGGTCCTTCTCAGCTGCGAGTAGCAGCGCTCGCAGTACACAGAGCTTCGCAAGTCCCGAAGAGCCGGAGGGAAGTATCGCACACGCAAATGTGCCAGGACAGAGACGTGTTCTACGGTGTCCCCTCTCGTCGTGCAGTTTGTGCCTCTGCTGCTTCTGCTGTTAGGAATCGCTCCTTGAAAGGCGAGCGAGAGCGTCCTTCCGGGTGCATTGCACTGAGTCGAGTGCTCGCTCGGGACTTTGCTCTCGGGGCCAAGGCAAGAGGGCGTGCTTGCCCGCAGAACCGAGAACACGCTGTTGGGCAGAGCTGCAACTGACCGCTGGAGTTCAGCTCTCGCCGGACGGCAGAAGGCGAAGAACGAAGGCGCTTGCGAGCGGCGCAGTGCAGCGAAGAGCTCTCCGAATTCGCCGCTAGCTCCACGGTCCTTCTCAGCTGCGAGTAGCAGCGCTCGCAGTACACAGAGCTTCGCACGGCCCGAAGAGCCGGAGGGAAGTATCGCACACGCAAATGTGCCAGGACAGAGACGTGTTCTACGGTGTCCCTTCTCGTCGTGCAGTTTGTGCCTCTGCTGCTTCTGCTGTTAGGAATCGCTCCTTGAAAGGCGAGCGAGAGCGTCCTTCCGGGTGCATTGCACTGAGTCGAGTGCTCGCTCGGGACTTTGCTCTCGCGGCCAAGGCAAGAGGGCGTGCTTGCCCGCAGAACCGAGAACACGCTGTTGGGCAGAGCTGCAACTGA